>NW_013666860.1:173625-180833 GCF_000517525.1 Limulus polyphemus | reverse complement strand
CTTCTATCATTTTCAGTGTTTCAAAGAGTTTCGCGCTGAAATCGCAGATGTCAACCTCGAGTTTCCGAAGAAGATTATTAGTGACTTAAATAAATATTTTTTGGAGAGATTTTCAGATCTCGACAGAATTGAGAGTGACATTCTTCTGTTCCAGAATCCGTTTAATTGTAACCTTGATGACGTGCCAGTCGAACTACAGTTGGAGCTCATTCATTTGCAAGCAAATGACTTGTTGAAAGAGAAACACAGAGAAGGAAAACTTGTTGAATTTTATCGCTGCTTACCTGATGATGAGTTTTCAAAGTTGAAGAAATTTGCCTCTGGTATGGCATCAGTGTTTAGAACAATTTATGTCTGTGAGCAAACATTTTCAAAAATGAAGTATGTGAAGTCAGCACATCGAACGAGGTTGACTGATGAACATTTGAAAGCAATTCTCTTGGTTGGATGCAGCAATTCCAAAGCAAATATTGATGATATCTCAAAAGCTAAACGCCAGTTTCACAAATCCCACTAACCTTTTTTGCAGCTTAGTTTGTGAGATTCGGATATGTGCGCACTGGGTGTGATATAACTATCTTATTGCTAACGTCACCTTCTTTGATAACTTTTTGGTAAATAAACATGTTTGTTGTTTTTATTTTTTGTGTATTCACTGTATTGTATTGAACAAAATGGTTATGCGGCCCGCGCTCGTCATTCTCTCAGTTATCTGGCCCGCTGTGAAAAAAGTTTGGTGACCCCTGCACTAGACCATGCCAGGCCCCATTTCATGGGACTGGAATAGAAAAAAAAATGCATAGGTTTTAAACGGGTCTTACTTGAAAGAGTGCCACTCTAATACTTTTTTAAATATTACATTACTCTGTTGATTTATTATATGCCACTCACGCACGCAATGAAACCCAACAGCATATAAATATAAAAATAATATTTCGTTTTCCATTGTCTGTATTTTGTTGACTAAAATCTGTTAAAACAAACAAATTCTATTTATTCTATTCACTTGCATAAATTCTATAATAATATTATTAATGTCGCCTTTTATGAACATTTCACACTAAACTTACAGCGAAGCTCTTGAAACACTAGAAAATAAGAATGTTTTCCTGAGTGTAAGATGAGTTAATATATATCAATATGGGAAATATATATATATATATAATTTTGTTATTACACACAAAACATTCAAAGTGTGTACTAGTATTCCATCTATGTAAAAAATCACATCATTTGTGAATCTATAATTCGCGTTAAATAATTCTGGTAAAATGTATATAAATATACTTTTTTCGGAAACTATGTCACGTGAATAAATCTTTAATAGCCGTTAGATAAATAAAGAGTATCTCAAAACGATTGGTAGTTATCCCGTGGAAAGCCTTATGGTTTCTCATTCTATGCAAGAACCAGGGTATTTTATTAGTTACGTCACACATTCATTGCGAAATTTATGTTGGATAGAATATGGTGTTTAGAATATAGCCGACTCAGTGATTCGAATACGTTGAATAAATGCGTTACCGTTTTTTTTGTAATGTCTGGTTCGTGTTAGGCTTATCGTGCACGCGCTTTTGTTTTTAACTGATTTGTTTTTGTTCGGTATGAGATGAAGGTAAGATATATAACAAGTGCTATTAAAATTTATTTTAATTAATTTAGTTGCTAAAAAATTCCATATAAGCTACATTGTAATATTTAGTACTCCAGTCTTCAACTGTTCAAGCTCATAGTCATACAATTACAACTTTTTATTATAACTTTAACACTAACAGTTTAAGTTATAAATTTGTTACTTTAGTACTTTGTCACTGGTGACTACCATTACTAATAGTTATACTAATACTAACAATGACATGTAGCACTACAAAATATACAATACTATTACTAATGAGTACTGTTGTTTTACACTAAACTGTTGTAACTGAATTATCGGTTAAACTTAAAGCTAAGCCTAACGACCATTTTAACAAGTCTGCGGCACAGAAATAAAATGCCTTAGCTGACAAAGCGTGACATGTATTTAGTACTACTACTACTAGTAAGTACAAAGTACTTAAGTAGTAGCGATACGCATGTAATAACATCACTGAGTCACAGTAAGACTGATTTTGTGATAATTTAAATCGTACCATCCGTTACTACTACAAAAAGTAAAACTTAAAAGTACTAGCTCAAATTTTAGCGTTAGTTAAGATGTGTTGATTCATCATTTCATGACACAACTTAGATATATGAAATAAGTTCATGTAATTTTTTGTTTGTCAAAAGTTGTAACAAATCTAACTTGATCAGGATTTTGGGGATCGAGTAAAAGGCCATTTGAACAATACTAGGGGACTTAAAGTTAAAAATAAATATTGGCAGAGATGAAATCATCTTCAGCTAAGACTGCTTTACCTCTGGAATGGCTGCCTTTGGATGTGGTGGATGCAGTTAATTTAAGAGAAAGCTTGATAAACATTTGAATGATAACAGCTGGCTTTGAGGTTTTTTTAAAGGTTTATTGTAGCAGATATGATACCCTAGATAGATGAAAAGGTCCACTGCTGCCATTTAATGTTATTACAGTCTTCTTATTGAAAACTTATATTAAGCAGGTGGAGAATGATGCATGTTAGATTATTGTCAGACTTCTTGTGATGTTATACCAAATACCAATTCATTATTTATTGCCATTAAATTTTAGTTTTGCAGATCATAAAAAGTCCTGAAATTAAGTTTTTGGTTACAGTTTGGAGTTACCAGGACAAATTCACTCTCACTTTGGCTTATTTTGGGGGCATCCACACATGACCAGAATGTGAGATGTATTTTGAAAGTCTGTAGAGTAGCCCCAAGAATGGTAGCTTTAAAGTTGAAGCAACAGAATAGGTGTTTTACTTTATAAGTTCTGGGAAAATACTGGGGAGATAACTGATTTTTGAAATTAATATTTAAAATGAGAAATATTTTAACCTTATTTTGCTTATACTGCAATGTCATTTTGTTATTCATATAAAATGTTTCTTTAGTACGAAGAAATAGAGAGGAATTCTGAGATATATGTTCAAAGAAGGTGTTAATGTTTTGATCAGTATAGCTTCTGCAATTTTTCTTTTGTTTATATTAATTTCACTTTGTTTAAATTTAATGCTGTTATTGAATATGGAATGCTTGGTTTAATTTAAATGTTCAAATACATACTATGTTTCTTTAAGGTGTACTTCTATCCTTGTTTCCAATTTTCTTCCAGTTTAATTTAAATAAGATTATTCAGATTTGATTTCATATATTATTATTTCTTTAGGATAATTTCTCTTAATGGTGTTACTTATTTTTATTCCTGGCTTTTGAATGATTAACAAGTTGATGTTAATATTATGGTTTTGATGAGGCATTTCCATGTTCTGATGAAGTTGTTGCTGACATGTTGAAAGGGATGGCATTTGTGATAAAGTTTTATTTTGTGGTTTCTTGTTGAATTGAATATCTCATGGTTTTTCTGATTGTTTTTTTTAATAATTATTTTTATGAATGATGGGATTTAAGTTTTTATATATTTTGATGAGTCACCAAAACCTTTGTTCGTTAATACGATGTATTGACTTTTGTTGAATATTATGGTTTTTATTCCCTTTGTCAGCTCTTGTGATTATTAAAATAATTAGGCTGTTTTTCTTAAGTTCATTAATTCTCCATTATTTTTTATTTAAACTTGATTTAATCTTGGCATATTTGATTAAAACCCCGTGATTTGATAGGAAATTCTTAATCAAAAGTATTTCAAGTTTAGACAGGAATTCACCTCAGTTACTTTTGAGAACTTTGAATCTGGGTTTGTTACTGATTTGTTTGCTAGGGTTGAGTTTTCTCTTAGCTCTAGGTCTCTGTTTGAAAGTTTTGTGAGATTAGTTTCCTTCCTTTCTTGCACATTAATGTATTCCAGTATTAGTTTTCCACACAGATCTTGAAAGTCTACACTTTATGATAGATCATTTATAAGGTGTTGTAGCAAAATTAAGTCCTTTACTTAAGCATGTAGTTTGAGCCTCATTAAGTATTGTGTCAGATAAATTATTGCTATTGGCTTGTTGGATTTGTTGCTCTGATGTATTGTTATTCCTTTGGTGTTTCAAGTTATGTTGATAACTTTTGGGAAACATGTTTTGATGTGTGGTTGTTGATGATTCCACACAAATGAAGTCTTTTGCCGTAAGTGTTGACTAAATCACTTTATTGTGTGATCTCTTTAGAATTAAGTTGGTTTAATTAAATTGCATTAGTCTTAAACAGTTTAGCTTTTTTTTTACTCTGTTTTTGGTTTTTTCTTATTAATTTTAATTTATTTTCAATTGTGTATGCCAAAATATAAATTCAAGATGCTACAGTGTTACTTATCCTACACTTCACTTCCTAGAATTTTGTTTTTCATTAATCACAATAGTTCTACAATTGATACAATCCAAAACCCACCACTCAGTATTTACTTTTTATTCAAGTTAAAGAATAAATCTGATTATTAAGAAATAAAAATCAGTTCTACAACTTATATGAATTAAATTTTACAGAATTTTATTTTAAAATTATTAACTAAACTGATGTGTTTTTTGAAAATTGGTAAAAAAACACATTAGTGTAATTTTTAATAAAACAAGAAGTCAACAGGTTATAAATCAAACTTCATAAAAGTATATTTTATTTGTTTTGTCCTTTATGAGCTCTGGAAGTTATTATTGGCTTTGAACAAGAAATAGTCGAGATCTGTATCCATGGTACTGGTTAGGTGGCTGTAAAGTTAAATATTTACCAGTAGTTTTAATTTTGTATAATATCTGCATGTTTGATGTTATTCTTAAGGTTGATGAAGATTTGATTTAAGGAAAAAATTTGATGTGTATGTGTGTATGTTTGGTAACCCCCTAAATCCCTGGTCAGTTTTCTTGGATTTGCCCAGTTTTCACTCTTAATGACTGCATGAAAACTATTTTTTTAACTCCCTTAAAATATGAACATATGTTTGCACTGGATAGTTGATGTTATATGAAGAAAGAAGTGACTAAACAAAAGTAAAAACATCGTTTTGAATTATTTCTTCCTGTCGCATAAAAAACAAGTTGAGGATCAAAATGTTTTGAATAGGCTCACCAAAACAAATTATTCTCTGTTCTTGTCATTGATGACAATGTCTTTGTGTTTTACAAAAAGGCTTTTGCCATATGAAAACTATTTTTTTGTTTTATTTTTATGAATATTGAAAGTTTTTAACATTAGAGAAAATTTTCATAATGATCTTTCTATTAAAAAAAAAGATAGAGGGAATACCTAAGATGTTAAATGCCTATTAGTTTAATTCAGTTCTTAGAGAGGCATTGAAGTTTGTTGTCAGAAGTAATTCATAAATGCACTTGAAACATACTAAAATTTATCAAAAAATGCTCAACAGGAGAATTTTTTTATGCATGGGTGTGTGGGTAGTTTTTTGCCAGAGTTCTTTTCAAAAGATGGCAGATCAGTTGATGACAATATTTACTTTCTAGAAATATTTGATATAGTTCCATATGAGAGGTCAATTAGAAAGTTAGAGATTTATATTTGTAGAAAAGTTAAAAAAAAATTGACTATAAGATAGAAAGCAAAAGGGAGTTGATAAATCTGCCTTGTTCTTATTGGGTGGAATGTGAACAATCTCATAATTGTCTTTTTTTTAGAAATTTGTTATTTATGATTTTTATTATTGATTGGATAAAATCTTTGACTTAATATTTTCTAAGTTTGCTTAGATTACTAAGATTTTCAGAAGAGCTGATAGCTTACTATCAGCATGTTCTTGTTCATGGAGGCTTGGACAGTCTTAGCAATTGGTTACAAGGCATGCGTAATTTTCCCTAAGGAAGTACATAGTTTCATGAGTTTTAAATATTTTATAAAATTGTGATCTAGTAAAAATGCTCTTAAGGAATATTATCAAGAAGTTTATTAAGATCTGAATCCTACAGCATGCATTTAACTACTTCATTTTACTTTTTTGTTATTTTCCAGTTCTGCTTTTATATAAATATTAATTTTTTTATTATTTTGCTCTTTTTGTTTAGATTAAGATGGGGTGTGAGTGAAATAATGAGTTTTAAAGAAATGCACTCTACTACCAAGGTTAAGTTGGCAGACCTGAATCCTCACCTGCAGTGTGTGCTGTGTGGTGGCTACTTCATTGATGCCACCACCATAACAGAGTGTCTACACTCTTGTAAGTTTTAGTATTCGAGACAAAATATTTTCACAATTTTCATATCTCTTGTAATTTAACAGTAGATAAATGTGCATTATTGTATAAGTTTCTTTAAATAAATACATCAGTTCAATTAGATGTTTAAAATTAAGAATCATGTATTGTAGTACATTACATCAGTTGAGGACAATTTATTTCTCAACACATCTGTGTTTGTGACTAGTTTTTATAGTACCAAATTTTAGGTTATTTATGTTTTGTAATACAGAGTTGTTATATGTAAATATAATATTTAAGTGTAATTATTAGGCTTCAAATGTTAAAAAATATTTAGAAAGGGTGTGTGTATATTCTGAATTTTTGCTGACTGGACTGTCTGCAGTTCTTGTGAAAAAAAAATCTGTCTCTTTTTTTTTTTTAAATACATTTGATAATATTCTTAGTGTCAGTGACTTGATTATAAAAGTTGTGTTTAACGTTTGATTGAAGAAACAAATCTATCATCAGTTATTGATTGATCATATTAATGTTTTTAATTTTTCAAATAAAATCAAAATGCTTATGAAGAAATCAGATGTTGGTTTTGTTGATTTTATCAGTGTACTTAAGTAAGATAATACCACTCATGGTACTGAGATGTTACTGGTTTTTAACTGGAAATACACTAGAAGTGCACTAATACCATGAGAATCTAACAGTGTAACAAGGACTCAACTAAGTATAGCTTGTTCTGTGTACTAAAAGCTTGTGTAATGCCCGCAAGAGGTATTAAGTTATGGAAATATATTTTCTTTTTATCTATAATCAAGTTCTGTACTAGAGATGGTTTTAAATTCTTAGAGGGCAGTGAAAGAAAAGGGTAGCTACAAGTAAAAAACCAGGTTGTTTCACAAGGAGTTTAAGAAATAAAATTAAAGAAAAGCATCATAAATTTTAGAAATTTAAATTGACCGGTATGAAAGGAGACTTAGAAGATTATAGAAGATCAAAAAGTTGGTGA
>NW_013666860.1:168322-173090 GCF_000517525.1 Limulus polyphemus | reverse complement strand
TTAGCCTTTGGAATGAGTTGCCTTCAGATGTTGTAGAGGCAGTAAATTTAGTGAGTTTAAGAAAAAGCTTGATAAGTATATGAATGAAAAGGGCTAGGTTTAAAATGTTTAGTTTTATTTTTTTAATAATTTGAACTTAGTTTTGAGGATGGAACAGCCGAGATGGACCAATAGGTCCCATGTTGTCCCAGAAAACATTACCAAAACAATTTTGGAAGAAGTACTATGAATGAGTATGAAAAGTAATTTTCTTTCTCCATACTTTTGGTATTTGTTGATTTTATAATTTGTCTTCATGTACTAGTTCAAATATATACAAATACAACATATTTTGTTCAGATGCTCTCTATTGACTTGTGTTTTGCTAAAGTGTGCTCCACTGCAAAAGCTTTAGGAACATGTGTTTAATATTTTGAACAGTTGAATTTACTTTAGTAGTTATAAGTAAATATGAAGCCCAATCTGTCATTTGCCCCCCACCCCCCACACTCACACTTGTAACTGAGTTATACTGGTGTTGAGAAATTTTACTCATCATTTGTTACCCTGGACAAGGGTAAGTTAACTATACAAGATTAGGCTTCTTGTAGTATGGGCTGAATATTATATGTAGAGTGTTTTTAGTTATCTTTTCTCACCACAGTGAACCTATGTTTATCTAGGGACTGAAGAATATGTTGTAATGTTACTGTTACTAGTTTATTGTGTGCTGAATAATTTAGAATAATAAATTATTAGCATCATTGCTACAAATTCTTCAAATCCAATATAAATATGGGTTCACTGTAGTGAATAAGACAAGTAAAACACCATACACATGATCTAGTAGTAATAGTAACACTGTTAAAATGATCATAGTTATGGTGTCAAAAGTTTATATGGCTCATGGGGTATTGGTTGTACAAATATCTCTTATGTGAACATTTATTGTGCAGAAGAACCAGAAAAATTAAGTAGTATTTCTTTAATTTTGATAGATTTAAAATTTTATTACCTGGTTGTAGACTGAAATAATTAAGGTGAATTTTGGTAGTGCTTATATATTTTTGATTCATATTCATTGTATGAAAATTATATTTCGTTTGTTTCTAGTACAAGAAGTTGGATGTTGTTTTACAGCACTAAAAACCCTCATTGCTCTGTCACCATTTGACACCATGGCATTAATTTATCTGTACATTATACAAATAGCAATTTGGATGTATTTTTGGCTGCCATAAGTCCAACTCAGTTGATGAGTTCTGGCATAGAATAAATGGTCTCTAGAAGAATGATTTACAACAAATAAGACTTGTTTGAAATGGTGTTTCAACATATCTCTTGATTCAAAATATGAAAGAGTAATTAAGTGGAATGTGAAGATAAATTATCTGCAATGAAGTATAATTCGAATTCTGTATGTGATGTGTTATGTTCATAGTTAATAGTTTAGACTAGTGGTTTCCAACTGTGGTCTAAAAGAGTGTCGAAAAAATGTGTGTTTTAAAATGTGGCTACCAAAATATATTGTTTTACAATGTAATTTAAAGCACTGTAAAAAGCTAATATTTTATTATGACATCTCTGAAAGTTTGGGACTGAAACTACCTAGCCTTCAGTTGGAAAAAGGCTGGGAATCACTGGTCTTTACTATGTGTAATTCAGTCCTGTAAGTAATGTAATGGTTTGTGTTCACGTTTCAGAAGATCACTATAACCTCTGAAATTTTGATGTTTTGAGAAAATATCTTTAATTTATTCTTGTAGTTATTGAGACTTGCCAGTTATTTACTCTTGGTTTACCTCAGTTTGCAGGGTATGCATTGTGAATTATTTAAAAGCACACAAGTATTGCCCCGTATGTGATGTATTGATTCATAAAACCCGTCCAATGTTGAATATCAGGTAAGCTGTAATATATATATATACATACTTAACCACAAGCATGCTGTGGTTATTGATATACTTAATTTCAGATCTGTTATCATAAACAGTAATACTGTTAGAAGGAATCTTATTTAAATCATTGCAAATACTTTCATAAAGCTTTGTTTTTTGTTTGATTTTTAAGTATCTTTAATGATAAAAAGTTTAGTTCAGCTTTATTACATTAACTAACATTATATATTCTTAACTTCTAAGTCACTTCATCCTTCTAGTGTCTTCAAAAAGGTAAATGTTAATCTCTTCAAGAAATGCATTGCATAATAACTATATGTTTCCTTGTTTAAATTTCTGTCATAACTTCTTAGTTTAAGTAATGGATGAAGAATATATATTTTTAGTTTCCATTTCTCATCTAATTTTGTTTTTATAGACCTGACCAAACTCTTCAAGACATTGTCTATAAACTTGTTCCTGGATTATTTAATAGTAAGTTTTCTTGCCAAATATTTTGCATTTTAACTATGTGTGTACGGTTTAGGAATATGTCCAATACATGTGAATATTAAGATATTGCATTTAAGTTTGTTTTTTTCTCACCTGAAAACTTTTTAATTTGTGTATTTTAGTTACTTTTGTTGAAAAAATATATATATATCAGTAAATAAAAATATACATAAGTACAAAATATAACATTTATTTTAGAACTTCGGTTCTTTTGCTCTTGGTAGTCAGTCTTCTTTAACCCTGTATTTTTCTCGTTAAGATGATTGTTCAAAAATACTCGTGTAGCTTTCAAATATACATTTTAAGACACAAACAATAATTCAAACTGTATAACAGAATGCTTCTAACTTACTGTACTTTATATGGCTTTCTAACTTACCTTTAAAAAATTCCATTACATATCAGAGCACTGACTTTGATCTTACCTCAACAAAATCTGCTTGGAAAATGGCACATTTTACTGAAATAAATTAACATAAAGACACTGTAATCACATAGTTCTCGAAATAGCCTTTCTATTGGTTATAAATGTATACCACTGACAAGAAAGCTTGTTTATATAAGTAATTTTAAATATGTGAAGAGCTGTGATGAATGTAATAAATTTGTTAATATCTAAGAAGATAAAGGAAGTGGGAGGTTCTTAATTTAAATTTTTGCTTGTCTGTATCTAAAGTTGGTGTTTATAATTGGTTGAATTCTGAAACCAATATAAGGGAAGAAAGAAATTTAAAATCACATTGTAGTGAAGATTGAGAATTTATTTAAACATTTACTTTTCATATTAAGAAATTAAAATTTAAATAATATTAACATTTAAGTTATAAACTGCATTTTGACGCCACGTTTGATGCCAGAACATGCACACTTTTACCCACACACATGCACATAGGGTTAACTCTCTCAATGTTGGCTCGGTCAATTTGACTGACCTGTGACCTCTTCGTACTTGTGTAAAGTCTTCATAGATTTGATGCTACTAACTTTTAATATAGTATGTATATCTTCACAAATTTGGCAGTCTTTCAGTAAACATTATGTCTTTCACATACAAAAAGTCATATTTTTAGTGAAGTATTTTAAATGAACTAAAAGAAACATTTGTTTTGAATAGTCTGTGTGCAAAGTGATTTTCATGTTAAGATTAAAAATACTTCTCAAAAATCTCAAATTTTATTTGTGTAATCTCTAAAACCTCATAAATACAATTTAGATGTTTGTTTTCAGTAAAACTTTGTTTTATATGTTATTTTCTCTACCCTAACTCTGTACAAGGATGGTCAATTTGACTGACTTTGTAACCACCAAAAGAAATCAAAATAAATTTAAGTTACCCTCTTTTTGTTTCTAGAATAACTTAATTTAGTTTTTAATTTCATAAAGCAATATTTAAAAACAAATTCCTCAATTTTTGCTAGTATGATAATTGTGACATTTGCTCTTCGAGTCTTCCCTCTTTTCTAATTTATTTACTAGTACTCTGAGGAGAAGTACGGAATAACATAAATTACTCATTATAATAGTTATTACTCAGGCAAAGCATAATTTTTATAGCCTTCAAGGTTATTTGGTTACAGAGTCATAAACTTGAAATCTGGACCCCTCTTGCCATACCCACCTCCTTCACAAATTACCAATAGTTATCTTTAATGTTTAATAGTCTATTATTTATAACTAATAGAAAGCCAAAGTTTTAATATAGCATTTGATATATTATATTGTTTTCTGTACAGAGAATTATTTATTTCTTTTCCATTTCAAACTTTATTCTCACGGGAAACACAATAAGGCTCTTAGCTGAATATTTAGTGGCTCATATCACATAGTTAGAAAATCAGAAAAGTTTACTATAGGACATTGTCTACTTTTTATCTGTTATTATTCTGTGTTTTAGTTGTATTACGTATTTAAATAAAAAATTATTTAGTGCATTAGTACCATTAATATGAAAAAAAGTAGGGTTAAATTTCATTTAACAACAAAAAAAAAGAGACCAAGATAAGTACTATATTTTTTATTTTTCATGTGTATTCTTTATTCATTATTATAAAAGTAACTAAAATGTAAAGATTAGAAACTTTTCAGATTAGACTGTGCCAAATGTAAAAAAAAAAACTTTTTCGTGGGGTACACTTATGAGCAGTTTGTGAGTAGCCTGTGCATTATGTAATTTGAGGGGGTGATGTAAGCTATATGTTTGCTAATTGATGATTTACAATTTCTGTGGCAAAATTATTAGTTAGACATAGTTCAAAGGGCAATAAAATTTAAGTATACTGTATTAAAACATATACTGTTATGAGTTTTAAGCTATTTAGGATAAACAAATGTAGTTTCATGTTACAATTTGAAGTCATTCTAGAAGGAAAAAAGGATAATTTAGATTTATATTTTTTTTT
>NW_013666860.1:153119-167433 GCF_000517525.1 Limulus polyphemus | reverse complement strand
GAAATTTATTTAGAGATTGTGCAAATGAAATTTGACAATTTTCAGATGAAGAAAAGCATTTTTAATCTTAACATGAAAATCACTTTGCACACTTTGACTCCATATATCATACACTGAGAAATTTTTAGTGAAAATACTTCATTATATATTCTAATTTTTTTTGTCTACAGAAAACTTAATGCTTACTGAAAGCTTGCAAAATTTGGTAATCTACACGAAACATATTAGAAGTTATGCTACGGGAATGGAAACTATAAAGGTCAATTGGGGTCATGAACTTGGCGAGAATGTTGACCTAAGAGGTCACATTGAAGCTCAAATGACCACATTTTAATAGTTCCTTCTGTGGATATTGGGTAGTATTTCATTTAGATTTTATGGTCATAAGAGGTTGGATATACCCTAGAAATTCTGATTTATAAATGACTAAATAAAAATGGATAATTGTTGCAATTCACTTACTTAATGTAGTTTGCACCATAACAGTTACTGTTCATGAAAATTGATGATATAAATAGTGCCTAGATAACTTCTATGTTTATCATATTCTATCCAGCCTGATGAACCCTGGTGGTGTGTGAAAGGCCTTGTTAGTATTGGATATGGAAGATGTAGGATAGTTGACATAACATACTCTTTACTGTCACTTATAAGTTATTACAATGACATACCATTGCATGTTTCAAATAAATTCATTAGTGGCTATTGGCCTGATTGTTGCATTGATAATGTAGTAAAATAGACAAGTTTGATAATTTTATACAAAGTGCATAAATTTCATAATGTAACATTTTTCATAATAATTTTCTAAACTTTGAAGACACATGATAAACTTGATTAAAAACTATTTAAAAGTATGTATTACCAAAAGTAGAGTAGTTCTGTATATAAATTGGTTGGGAATTGTTAAAGAAACGTTAGTGTTGGTAAGAGTAATGTACCTTTAAAAATAAATAGTTAGAGCATTACATGAAACCCAAAGTCTTGCTTCAGAAATTAAAAAATAAATATTGTGTGTTTTTTTAATGTTTTGATAATTGTAATTTGGTTATATTAAAAAAAAAATAATAGAGTTTGAATTTGAAAAGTTTGGAAAACTATTAAGTTCCTAAACAATGTGAAATTTGTTCTTTTTTTATGTCAATTGATTCTTAAAAAAGATTTTTGGTAATTTTGTTCCACTAAGAATAACTAATCTATTTGATGATTTTTTAACTGTGTAGAGATTTTAAGTTGATATGTGTAATAGGTCTGTAGCAGCCGTTGCACTATATCTGTTTTACAAAATGCATTTGTAAGCTTATGAAATGTATAATTGAAGTTGTATTACTAACACATAGCCATTCCAAAAATATATTTATTATAACTTCTAATATTTTGATAGACGAAATGAAACGAAGAAGAGAATTTTATGCTCAAAATCCAGAAGCCGGTAAGTTACTGTTGTTTTATTATACTAAAAAAACTACACGTTTCTATATTTATTGTGAGTGTCACAATAAAAGTCTTCTACCCTTCCTGCTTGTAAGGCTAAACAAAATATGTTTTTAACACTATATATTTAGGACTTGGGACATTCCACTTCTCATTCTATAGTGTGTGTGGGCTGGATACAGACATGTGATTGCATGCTTGGTCGGTGAATCTGTAGGTTCATGGTCTACAACTCTTTGCCACTAAAAAAGGTGTTCCATGCTTTGGAGCTGTGGGTGCTCTATAATGTTGACGGTCAAATTCCAGTATTTGATCAGACAAGATTTACCCAAAAGTTGGTCGTGGGTGCTGTTGACTAGCTGCCTTCCCTCTAGTCTTATCAGTTTTAAGCTAGGCAACTATGTGCAGATAGCCCTCATGTAGCTTTGTACAAAATTTTGAAACAAAGAGAGAAGCAAACCTTTCTAAGTTTTCATACCCCTTCATATATTAAGAGTATGATTCACTCACAGTAATCAATATGATTTCCGTGTCATGTTCCATAACTTCTCTGAGACACTGCTTGCTTAATCAGTTTAGTACTGAGTTAATGTAACTGCAGTTAGAATTTCATTATTTGTAACAAAATGAACACTTTTGTAGACCTGAACGAACATGGAGTTTTAAATATTGCAGTAATGGTGATATTGTACTTGATTCAAGAGATATTGATTTACTAGTTGGTTTAACTCTTTCCATATGGGCTTGGTCATTTTGAACAATTTTGTAATCACCATAAAAAGATATGAAATATATCTAAGATACCCCTTTTTCTTTCCAGAATAACTGCAGATTGTAACATAAAATTATAATTGTTTATCCTACACTTGTTTCTACTTAATTTTATTGTTTAATTGCCCTTTGAACCATGTATAACTAATTGTACTGAAATAACAGTTGTCAGTTACTTGGTGAACACGTAGCTCAAGTTACTGCATTGAATAACGTAATTCATGAGCTACTTGCAATCGTATATCTCGTGGAGAAAGTATTATTATTATAATTGTTGTTCTTTATCTTTTCTAATCTAACCTGGTAAGTTTCAAATTTTTATGTTTTAGTTACTTTTATAACAATAGATAAAACATATACATAAAAAAACAAGGAATTTAGTAAGTACATTTGATCTCTTGTTTTTTGCTGTTGGCTCACGGGTGAAACTTATGCATGGCACTAGTACATTCGATATTTTTTATTTATTTCAAGCATACACTTAAGAACATAATATAGTAACACGCACAAAACAGACCTCTTCTACAACTATTATAATTAACTGGCTTTCTAAACATAAGTGATTTAAAACAAGTACCTTAGCAACTCAATCTGAACTCTGTGGAAGCAACTTTCAATTTGTATGCAAAATAACTAACAATATCTATTGTGAACAAGGTAGCATTGTATGTCATTTAGTAAATTAAAACTTTGTGTTAATTATAAATCCTGTAATAAATGTAAGAGAGATTTATTGGTAATTTGTAAAAGAGAGGATGTGATAGATAGGTGTGGTAAGCGAGTCTGACTGTATCTCCGTAAACAAAGAAGATTGAAAGCTATAAAAATTAGTTTTATATATACTCTAATGCAGAATTTATGTTTAAGTCAGTACATCGGAGAGGGTTAGTGGGAAAAAAACCCAGAAGATTGGCAAGTCTGAGTGAACAAATGCAATGATACACATACAAGGGGAATTCATTTGATTTTAAATTAAGAAGTTTACACTTGTATAATATTAAAAGTTGTTTTACTAACTACTTTTTGATGCTGTATTTATTTGTAATAAAGTAGTTTAATTATATTTCAAATAAAACTGTAAAAGATCATGGCATTTGCACTCTGACTTAACTATAGTGAGAGAGTTAAAACTTTTCTCTGAATCTGTGTACTTCCTTTACTGTGTCTGCATAGTCTTTTTAGTGTAAAAGTTCAAAGGTTTAAAATAAAAAAGATTTAACACAAAGTGTAAGAACTAAGGTAATTTGTAAAGAACGAATGTTTTTTTTCCTTTCGTTTCAGTGGCAAAGGGTTTAGTGCCAGCATCTAGCGAAGGTCGAGGAGAAGTTCAAGAAGGAGGAAGGCTTATTTTTACACCTGAAGACATCTTTAGTTTATCTATGGAATATAGTCCATTGTAAGTCACAAGATCTGACTTTGTGGTAACATAACCTCTAATTTTGATGAAGAAATATTATGGGTTTAACTATTTTAAAGTTTATGGGAGTATTCTCAGGTAACATTTTGTGTAACCAACAAAACAACTTGAGTATGAAAATACTTTTTTTCCATCTTATAGTTTTCAAATTTCATTTGCAATCCCCTAGAACCTCCTAATTACATGTCAAAAATCTATTAAGGTAAATGTTTATATTTCATTTTTCACTTTCTCTACAAAATTACTAACTGCAGCTGTTATCATCAACTGATACTATAGTGTATAATATAGTACAATGAAATGTTTAAAATTAAGACCTAGGAAAAAATATACGTACCTTTTAATATTTTGTCAGATATTCATAAAAGATCTTTTGTTTATATTCTTAACTGCATGTCTTTACATTTTCACATATGATTTATTTTCCTTTCCTGTTCTTTAGTGTTCGTATTATTTATTGCAACACATTACCAGTGGGCATCCCCAACCAGGGTTATAGTATCGTCGGCAAAGGAACTTTAGCCGTCGGCAGAATGTGGTGACACACACATATTACACTAAATCTTGTGAACCAAGAAGGTGTTGTGTTGTATAAAAATAATTATTTAACCTTTCAAATATGCATCTTAAAACATAACTAATACATGATTAAATAAAAGATAAAACAAAAACCTATATACAACTCAACTGTCCATCTAACTAATGTATTTCTTGGTAAGAAACAATGCTAAAGTGCTAGTAAGGAAAAAAGCAGCAACAATGCTAAGAGTAATTTGACTAGTTCTCTATGAAATTCTTCATCCCAATTTTAAGATAACCATTGTGAAATTGTATCTTAAAATTTGGTCCTTCTATTGTTTATAAACATCTAGTTCAACTAAGTATAATTTGCTGAAGAATCACAACTTGTCGTATAGAAAGTGGGCATGGCATCTGTCAAGAGTTTTGAGAAATTTATTTTTTTCCTTTCTTTTAATGTGCCCTAAGGAGCTTGAATTAAATGTCTGTGTGAACAGAGCAATTAACCTAGTCTCTGTCTATACATTGAAGTATGGTGTAGGGTAATAAGTATTCAAGTTACAGAGCTGAGAAATTAAGAATTTGTGAACTTAAGCATCATATGACAACAAAAACTGAAGTTTAAGAATTTTTCCTTAAGGTTTCTTTTGAAATAAAGGAATTAAAACTTTGAACTATATTGTAAATTTGAATGCTAACTTCACTGGCACACATTGATAGTAAGATTGCTTAATGAAATTTTCAATGAAACTAAGTAAAATCTCATGACATGTGCAGGAAGGAGACCCGTAAGCTTAGAGTTAATTCATGACTGGTCATGTTTAATTTTGCAGTTTTCATTGAATTGTTTTTCGTGGTTTATGTAATTAACTTCTACTGCATTTTTAAAACTTTCATCAACTTTTTTAGAAACCAATATTTGCACATCTTAAGCTGAAGTCAACCATTTCCTGATTTTGAGTTATTCTTTCCAGTAGTATTTACATTTTATATTGGGCATTTAAGGTTTTAATTTAATTACCTTTTTTATTTTTGTAATGGTAATGAATGATGTGGTGGTGTGGTAACAGTGTGTGTGTTTATATATATACATTTAACACTTTAAATCCATAATTTTTGTGCATTCTCCTTGAATTATTTTCATGATGTCCTAATAATTATCACCATACCCTACAAAATTTAAATTTTCTTAATTTTTGTTTCCCCTTCAGAATCAGTGGTACCCACATAAAGCATTGTTGAATAAATAGCTTCAAACTTCTCCCTGTTGAACATTTTGTGATAAAAGGGTATGTAGAGAGACTGATGGGTGGCAAAGTAGTCTCCCTTCAGAATCACTGGTACCCACATAAAGCATTGTTGAGTAAATAGCTTCAAACTTCTCCCTGTTGAACATTTTGTGATAAAAGGGTATGTAAAGAGACTGATGGGTGGCAAAGTAGTCTCGAATAAATACTAGGTCATCTATCCAAGCCCGTTGATGTTGTCATCGTAAGAAACTTGAGCAGCTCATAGTCGGTAAAGGGAGTCTAGTTCAAATACCTCGACCATCTCAGAAGAGGCATTTTCTTTGCAACGTATGAGAACATTACTTGCATCTTATGCAAACAGAGCTTTGAAACAGTTGAGGGGCGATGAGTTATCTTTGATGTTAGCTTGTACATCAAGAAAAGCCTGTTCTTCGGTGAAAATTCAAAAACCATTATTTGTGGCTGACCTATCTTGTAGAACCACCTCAGCCCAATCATATTTCTGGCCCTAGGAGGTGGATCAGGTCTAGCTGGCCCACGCTTTTCTGGCTTCTTTGTGCCAATAGGTTCTGGTTGGGGTGATTCCCCCATCTGATTAACTGATTGAGAAGCACTGGAACTGGGTCTCAGTGACTGTCCTGAGTCCCTTTCATCCCTAGAGTCTCTTCTAAAGTCAAATTCCACATCAGCATCACCATTTTCATCACTCCCTCCTTCATCTAACTGATTGAACACGCTCATTGCTTGTTCAGTGGTAAAACGTTTCAGTGGCATATTTCTACTTACCATCTTTGTTTTACAATTGATGTAAACAAATTGTTAGACTTCACAAAAAAAAAATGCGTACATAAACCTAATGTTTTTATTATTTTGAGTTTTTGTAATATTTTTCTAGAATGTTGTACCTCAAAGTGTAATTCTTCTGAAACATTTCCCCTTTCTTTCTTTTTTTTGGGGGGGTGGGGGTAAGAATGCATTGAATTCGTTTTTAACAACAACCATATGTACTGGAAGAAATTTGGTAAGTTCATCCTTCAGTGTAAAGTGTTTGGCAAATACAAAACTTACTCCTCTCAGAAAAATGTTGTATTCTTTGCAGAGTTTAGTTTTTAATAATAAAAGACTGCAAATCACAGTTCATTGTCCAAAACATTTGTTGAGTACCTCACAAGTCATTAATTGTTGAAAATGATGCATTATAGCAACACATTTTGGAGTAATTTGAATGTGTTTTTATGTAATCTAACTCAAACTAGCATTTATTTAAGTTAATAGTGTGTCACGACACGGTTAAACTATCTACACAAATATGGTCCTTGGGAAAAAGTGTAAAAGGGTTACTACATATCTTGATCATGATGAACTTGACATCAGTGTGCTCGAGTTCTTGAGCCCATTAGTAATGATTTTCTTCATATATGTTTGAATAAGTATCTTCTTTTTTATGTAGAGACCCGTTTCCTGGAACACACCAGCCAGAACCAGTTGTTAATCCTCAGAGTGTAAGTGTTTTTTAGCGATATTTAAAAAAGTCCAACTTTATTATCTTTTTAGCATATTAAATATATTACATAGATCAACAGGATCTGCTGTTCTTATCAATCAATTTGATTTAATACCAAAATAAAAAAAGAAGGGGTTTTGGTAAAAGACTGTTATTGTAGTAAAAATGTATAATTTGTGAATATTATATGTCGATGGTCTCAAAACATAACTACTGCTGAATAGCCTCAGGAATTAAAGAGAATGTAAAACCTTTCAAGGATGTAACAGTGTGTTACAACTATAGAGATTTGTTTAGTAATTCTGTTGTAACAGTGTGTTACAAATATAGAGGTTTGTTTAGTAATTCTGTTGTAACAGTGTGTTACAACTATAGAGATTTGTTTAGTAATTCTGTTGTAACAGTGTGTTACAAATATAGAGGTTTGTTTAGTAATTCTGTTGTAACAGTGTGTTACAACTATAGAGATTTGTTTAGTAATTCTGTTGTAACAGTGTGTTACAAATATAGAGGTTTGTTTAGTAATTCTGTTGTAACAGTGTGTTACAACTATAGAGATTTGTTTAGTAATTTATGTTGTATAAACTTTTATCTTACAAATTGAATTATTTCTTTTATTTTTCAGTCTCATCGACGTTACTTGCGTTGTTCAGGTGCTGTCACTGTCGCTCATTTAAAGAAATTACTGCAGTCTAAATACGAACTTCCATCTATGTACAAGGTAACATGCCATGTATTTAATTAGTGAGTAATTTTAATATTTGGTTTTATTTTCTAGTTTGTCAGTCATGTTTCTGTACATTGTTATATGTTTCTAACAGACCTGCATTGCTTAAAGCTTATTAGTTAAGGAGTGGCTTGTTTTGAGAGCCCATAGGGTTTGTTTTTGTTGCAAAATCTAGCAACTTGGCTCTTTCACACCGTACTTTGTACAAAGTTATTGGTTTTTGGCCTGGCTTAGGGGGTCAGGAATCCTTCAAAGAAAAAGAGCCATTTTTTGTTTTTGTCTAAGACCAAAACATTTTGAGAGCCACAATATGCCTTAACAGTCTAATGTGAAAAAAAGTTCTCCCAGTGGGACAGTAGTAACATTTCGAATTTACAACACTAAAATCAGTGGTCAATTTTCCTCTGTAGATTTTTTTTGATCTAGCTAAGACTTCTAAGACATTTTAGGAGTTAGCTAGAATGTTAACTGTGCGACTCTATTCTAAATAAAAAATTGCAAATGTTGAGATTAAATTTTAAACACCCATTGTGCTTGAAAGATTCTCAACTTTTTTCTTCACTGTAAGAGTAAAGCCCGAGAGCTGCACCTCCTTAAAGAGCTGTATGCGGCTCGCGAGCTGCAGGTTGCCGATCCCTGGCATAGCTGATAAAATTGTGTATATAAATTGAGAGAAAAACTTAGCATTGTGAAAAGTTCACTATGACATCATAACTTCAAGTATTTTATGAATATTGAGCTTGTCTAGATTCATGTGTACAAACCTGATACATTTGTATGTGCCCCCCAGTGACACAGCGGTATGTCTGCGGACTTACAATGTTAGAATATGGGTTTCGATACCCGTGCTGGGCAGAGCACAGATAGCCCATTGTGTAGCTTTGTGCTTAATTAGAAACAAACATTTGTATGCCTTTGAAAAACAGTTGTAAAAAGTTTTAAATTTATATTTTTCCAATTGTTGAATGGGCTGGGTGTGGCTTAATAGCTAGCATTCCAGGGTCAATGGTTTGCATTCCATTACTGCAGAATCATGCTCCACACTTTGAGGCCATGAGTGTATTACAAGATCAGAGGTCAAATCCTACTATTTGATCAGGGTAACCAAAGAATTAGGGGTGGGTGCTGTTTACTTTAGTGCTCCCAGTTTCATGTAGGACTAGACAGAATGAATGGAAAGTACTGTAATGCTGTTAAGAATAAGTGCAGTGTGGAACAAACCCAAGTTATGAAAAAGATAGCTGCATCAATACCCACAGAAATTAAATTTAAGACCTCAAAAGCCAAAACTTGTGAATTTAAAGCTTTTTAAGTCCTTAAAAAATACAACATAAAGTTCAGATTTTTTACAGACTGCTAGGAACCCTGTAAAGGGAAAGGAAGTAAAGACCAAGCTAAAGACAAACTTAAGACCCGTAGACATATATTTTTATGCTATTTATCGGATCACCTAATACTGCAAGAGTAATACTGATAAAAAATACATCATCACTGAGAAACTACTCATTTATTATGTTGAATAAATAACTTCAAAACAAAAAAATCATCAAGCAGGAAATGTATTAAGTACAACTGTTTGCACCGAACTGGTGGGCACACCTTGCAATTGGCTTTGTACTTGCCGTGTCAGACCGACCAACGGCTGTATCAACCGTCCTCCAGCCACTTATCATTGAACACACACTTTCCCATGATTGCATTAACATTTCAATATGAACAGCAATTCACACACTGTTTTTAAAGTGTGGAAAGTCTAAGGTCTGCAAACAGACCATAACCACAGTAGGCTTTGTCCCACTATTTGCATTAGCAGCACTGCACATCTATAAAAACAAAATAAACTCGAATTTGTGCTCCCCGTCTAGGTAATAGGCCTAGACAGAATGAAATAACAACAAACTCGAAAAAAGGTCTTAAATTTAGTTAGCTGATCCTGCTAAGAACCCTGCTCAAGTCTTTCAAAATTAAAGAAGAGTAGTGCAGGTTGACTAGTTTACTTGTGTAGCTTTGTCTTAAGTTTGTCTTTAGCTTGGTCTTAAAAAAGTCTTAAATTTAGTTAGCTAATCCTGCTAAGAACTCTGCTCAAGTCTTTCAAAATTAAGGAAGAGTGGTGCAGGTTGATTAGTTTACTTGTGTGGCTTTGTCTTAAGTTTGTCTTTAGCTTGGTCTTAAAAAGGTCTTAAATTTAGTTAGCTGATCCTGCTAAGAACCCTGCTCAAGTCTTTCAAAATTAAGGAAGAGTAGTGCAGGTTGACTAGTTTACTTGTGTAGCTTTGTACGAATATCTGAAGCAAACAAACAGAAAATTGTGTTTAATATGAATGGTATTGAAGAAAACAATTTTTATAGTGTCTAAATACGTTTTAGAATATTCTTATCTACATTTTAATTACAATTTTGCTCTAGCTAAGTGACGGTGACACTCGTGGCAATATTACATTATTGAAATATATATATATATTCAGGTAGGACAAGAAAGAAGAAAAAAAACACGAATATTTGAATTGTTTGTGTAATCATTTTGGGCAAACTTTTTTTAAAATGTGTGATTTGGTAAATGATAATTATATTTGTGTCATTTTAATATTTTATAAAATATTAAGTGATAGTCTACAGTGTTTTAAATACCATGATTCATAAACTGGTGTTATATGATCTCCAAATAAATGATTAAATCTTTACTACAGGTGGAAATTCTTTATAAGCACAACTATCTTGCAGATGAATACACAATAGTAGACTTGGCATACATCTACTCCTGGAGGAGGGTAAGTAAAACGTTTCTGTTAGGACATTTTATTTATTTATATAAGAGGACAAGTAAAATGTCTCCATTTGAAAAGACAAGGGCTTGTAAGATGGGAATTTCACCTGTGAGTGATGGCCAGAAAATAAATATTTACAAATGGAACTACCGTAGGGTATAATAACAGAAATGTACTTTGCGATTGCAACTTCTTTTGCTCAGTTTATTTTTGTAACGTAACTTCTGAACAAATTTATTGGTAGAATCGGTCACATTATCACACATTGGAAATTATCTTGTATAGTGAAATTGAGACGTTTTAACTCTGGACCAGAGAACACCTTTTAGGTGCTGAGTGCACCCAGGCATATTAAGTTTTACATTTTAAATAAAGAATAATAATTCTAACTATTTTGACAATTTTATAATCATTTTATAAAATTTATTTCATTTAAATCAGAGTGAAAAGTGAAAATAAAATGCTGACATGGAAGAGGCAGAGTTTAGACACCATTGGATAGAGCAGATTATAAATTATTTACATCAATGTAGGGTGAGCAAAGTGGTGCAAGAGTAACTTATGGTTTCATAGGAAAGTGATTAGATGTAGATTCTGCAGAGAACAATGACAGAATTTAATGTAAAGCTTAGGAGACTTAGAAACAAGTCACAGATTTGGGAATTTTTTGTTGTTTCTTTAGATGTTCTTTTCATTCTTGGTAGTGTGTTAGTTTTCATTATATTTGCTTTAGAGCTACAGAAATGTTCTCGTATGACCAGAAATTAGGTAAACCTCAGTGAATTTGAAATTTTGCATTCCTGGCCCAGGGAGCATCAAAAATTTCTTGCATGTGTAATTAGAACTTGCAACATAATTATTTGTAAGTATAAGCTGATGATCTCATGAACAAAATTTGTGTAAACCTGAAAATGTTTTTGGTAATGTGGTGGATCGGTAAATATATAGTTGTATTAATTCAAAGATTTCACGTAGTTTGAAAGGACGTGGAAAAATAATACATTGTGCTCTGTATAAGTTGATGGTTTTGTTAACTTGTGCAGATGTTTTATAGACATCAGAAATAAGAGTTTACTGCAGTGTATGGTTAACAACTGAATGTTTTGTACATTTCTGAGCATATATACACATCAGAAAATGCCAATTCAATAAATATGTGACATTTTACAACAGTATAAACACAATCCCTTGGTATATTAAGTCATAACATAATAATCACAAATGTTAAACTCTGTAGGGTTGTTTATGCTTTAATAACATTTTTTTTATGATTCAATTCAAAATAAAAAAAAATATTATCAGTATTCATTATCATAAACAAATTAATAAACTCCATTTTTGTGGATGTTCTAATAAAATATGAATAACACAGGCCTGCAAATTTAAACTTCATAAAAGTTGTTTTGGTTTTACTAACAGATTTTCCATAATTCAGCTGTGCAGATTTCGAAAATAATTTTTTTTTTCTCTCACGTAAGGATTTATTACAAATCGGGAAGCATAAAAAATTGTTACTTAGATCAAATTATTAATTTGTTTACCACATTGAACATTTTTTATTTTTACGTTTGTTAACAAAAGTACAAATAAACTGAAGAAAGAAGAAGAACATTGATGTCAAACAAATATGCATCCTCATTTATTTTGTGAAATCGATGTCATTTAGTCTCAAAACTACATGTTGTGGTCTTTCTTTTATGTATTATGAAATACAGTTTTTCAGTGTATTAGTTGATCGTGCTGCTTGTTTAACCTGGAATGTACTTAAGTCTTTCACTGGCAATTTGTGATTTTCAGTCTTTCAGTTTCACAGATTTCTTTTTAGAATAACTTAAAGATTTTTTTGTGTTAACGTACTAAAGAAAAAAGCAGTGCATAATTTTCTTAGTTTGTTTAGAATTAATGTTTTTGTTTTACTGGAGCCTTTTTTTTTTCTCCTTTCTTTTTTCCTATACATTATTAAGTATATTTTTATTTTAGAATGAGCCAATGGCACTTTTGTACCAAATATGTCAAAATCCACCAAAGAAGAAAAAAGCCATTCCTCTTGATAGTCTTCCAAATGTACAGGACTCTCCTAAGTCCATTAGCAGACAGAATTCTTCAGACAATATTCTAGGTGAGACAGCATCAACAAATGGGGATATTAGTGCCCAAAGTGATAGTGGGGTGTCTGAAAGTGGAAGCATGATGCAGGCTTTGGAATCCATGGGGGACCTAGAAGATTCTCTTAGTAAGAAACCACAAGCCAATCTGAATCAGTCTCTGAAACCTGAACCACAGAAAATCAGTAAGTCCTATGAAGAATCTGAGTATAAAGTGGAAAAAGAAAATAAAATAAAACTGGCAAGTCTTGAAGTGTCTTGATGATTGTCTCAAAAAACCTGTGGGGACATAGAGCTGATGAACAATTTACGTCAAAGTGTTTTCATCAATAAAAATCATGTTGTTTACATAATAGTCAGTAAAAGGTAGTTTAAAGTGGTTACAAAGAAGAGTATATCAGGAAATTTATCCTTTTAGTAAAAGGATCAGACCTGGTTGTGATTATTGCTCAAAGTTTGTTTATTTCCTTATCCATTTCAAGATATTAATGCAGTATTCCTGAATAACAGTAGCTTATTTTCATAACTTTTTAGTCTCATCTGTGGAGTGACTTTTTTGCTTTCAGAAGAAAGCTATTGTTGTAAATAAAATAAGTTACCTGTATGAAAGAAGAAAGATATTTACACTGTGTATATATATGGAATGCTTGTGAGGTTATTTTTGTAGAACTTTCCTGTCATGAAGCATGCTAAGCTATTTTGCTGTGCTGGAGGATGCATCTCTAAGAAAAAATGAAAGGAAGTAATCTTAGCCTTTTACGAAGCTTATAGCAAAGTCTTTCACTGTGTGAATAATAGACAAAATTACATGAAATAAAAACATTCTCCAGAAAAACTATTTTGTAAGTAAAAAGGTATATTGGTACTGTTAGGTATGTACCGTAGTGTCAAAGTGAATGTAATCCAAACTACAATTAGCTTTATTCAAAAGTATTTTTCTGTATAATGAGGTTTAATTTTCTAAATCAATGTTATGTGAAATATGTTGGTGAGTTTTGTTGAGAAAAAAAAACAGGTTCTCTTGCTTTGAGCATTAAACAGAGTTTTGTATTGATGTTTTTTAATTGTTTTTTTTGAAAGAGATATTTTTGAAGTTACGTAGAAGTTACCTTTTGGTAAAGGAATCCTAGTTGAAAATTTACATGTGCTGTGAAGCCACTTTGGAAATATATAAATGTAACAAGGCTAGTTTGTAAATGATATTTAAGCATAAGATTGTTGACGTGATTTTAACTTTTGAGAAGTACTTACAGCAGATAAAAAGGAACTTAGCATAAATTCATTTTTCAATCATTAAATTTGTGGGTAGCTAACATTATTTTCTGTATTTCATCTATATCTATTTTTGCTCAAGTTATGTATAATACTGTATAATGCACTGCATTTCGGATATTTAACTTGTATATATATATATATATAGATAGATAGATATATGTATAGTCATTTGAAGTGTATAAATTAAACTCCAAATGTATCATTGCATTTTTTTATAATTACTAACAAGGCTTCAGAAAGGATCTTAAGACACTTCGTAAGTCCAGAGGTGTTATGAGAGGCTGTTTGTATATGTTTACAACAAATTACATCAGCTGCACATCCAAGATACATCATCAGAAGTTCTTTTTAATGTACAAGGAATTGATAAGTTTGGTTTGTTGTGTGTGTAACTTGTCTGATCACTTGAAGCCCACCAAGTGGGATATTTATGGATAAATTAGTTTAAAATGTGTGAACAGAGGTTTAAGTTTGTTTATTGACAACCTAGAGAAGTTTGCTCTACCAGAAGTTACAACGTGATATCTTTTTTTTTTTTTTTTTTTTT
>NW_013666860.1:140930-152178 GCF_000517525.1 Limulus polyphemus | reverse complement strand
AACATATGCCTAGCCATTGGAAGCTAATTTTTCCACAAAAATTACCACGTTTCTAACATATGCCTAGCCATGGAAGCTGATTTTTTGTTTATCTTTTATCAGTCTCCATTATTTGGCTTATCAGATCCAATCTGCTTCATGTAAAGTTTGTGTAAGATGATGTATTAACCATGTGTTGAATTATGCACAGTCTTATATCTGAACAACATCTAATTAAAATTAACTGAAATTTTCAGTGTATGATAATAGATTACCTTTATTGTTTTATGAGCTTTGCTTTTGAACAAAATATTTTAAAACAGATGTTAAATTCAACTTATGTTAACATAAAAGATAGAATATTATTCAAATAGTAAATGGTTAAATTTTTTTAAAGATATCATGTAAAATATATTGATTTTTGTTACATTGCAATAATAAAGCAACAACAACAAAAGTTTTATGCTAGAGAATTATGTTTGGTAAACAGAATTTTGTTAGTAGATACACAACTTGAATGAAGAAGAAAGCTAGAACTAAGATATTGCAGGGTGCACTTCAGTTTTCTGTATGACACATTGGCTTAATGTGGGAATTATTTTTATATTTGTTTTTTAGTACCCCACATGTGAGGTAGATAATCTTGTTTATATATATGTGTGTGTTTGTTCTGTAGAACATTTTCAAGTACAAAGAGCACATGTAGGAGAAATAAATCATCACAGTATTTCTATTATAATTTGTTTTGTTTTATTGATAAATATTACTTTCTTTTGTATGTGTGTGTGTGAAAAAAGTGTGGAAGGAGAGAGAAAAAGGTGAAGAAAAATGTTAAGAGTAATTTCATCAAATATGAATGATACAAACAGATGCCTTTGCAACCTGGGATAAAGTGTTACAGAAAACAAAAAAATGTTTTCATGAAAAATGTTTTTTACTGATGAAGTCCTGTAGGTATTCTGAACAGTGAAATTAAAGTGTACTCTACAAATCATAATACAGATCATGCGATATCACACAATTGAATTTCATAGTCCTCTAAAGTAGTGTTTCTCAACCTTTTGAATAATAGGGACCAGCTCAATGCTTATCTAAACTGTCACGGACCACTAAATTGCCAGAAGGACAAAAATACCATTACAATTTACATATGAATATTTTGTCAGTTTTTGTGTGACTTGGGTGAAATCCTATTGACTGCAAGGTGGTTGAGAAACACTGTTCTACTTATTGTATCTTTGTCTTGGTTTTAAAATACAATTTACTACTATAGGAAACCTGACAAAAGAAATTATGATGACAGAATAGGAATACATTACAATAACAGTTGAACACAAAATTATACCTATGTGTATGTTTGCATAACAGTGCTTAAAAGTAAAACATTATTTAAGATCTTCTGTCATTAACATAAATCCTGGAATTTTATACAGCTGGGCAATTCCCTGGGTGAAAAGAGAATTTATGGAATTTTTATGTTGTCACAAGTGATTAAACAGGTAGCTGGGAATATGTATGTATTTGTAATAAAACACAGGTTAACTTTTAGTATATTGCTGTTATTCTGTTGCAAGATAATTGATAAATGCTAGCATGTAATTGTCAGTTATACACTTAACACTGTTAATGGTGATAGTTATAATATTTCAGCATAAAGTTTCTCTTACCTTCTCTATTTTTAAACTTACATTATCATATTAAATTTTTTTTTGGAAATATTTTACTTTGGGATAAAATTACATTAAAAACCAGTTGAAATTACAAGATCACTGAACCATCCTCTGACCATGGTGTGTTCTGCTTTCTTCAAGTAATGCAGAACTGAGCCATTTTAATATTGGCCAACAAACATACAGGAAAGTTACATTATACCCCACAATTCAGTATATCAGTTTTCTTTTCCAAAATAATGTACACCTACATCCTTAAGTAGTTACTTCACAACAGGAAAGTCTTTCCATTTGAGCACACACTTCAGATTATAATTTCAAGTTATGGGTAAAGCTTGATAAATAACAGCTGTATTTCAGGCAATAGTGTATTGAATGACTTTAGTTATACTTGTACCAATTAACCCAGTCTTCTTCAGTGCACCATTGCATCCTATTTGGGTAGTGTTCTAACAAAACTGTTCCTATTTGAATTCATTTTTATTATGTAAAAAATAATTCATAAGTTGGTCATTCACTCGTTGGTAGAATAACCATGTGTGTTATACAGAGAAAGATATAGTTAAAACAACATAGGCAACAAAGATATCTAAATTAAATAATAAGCTGAACAGTCACCTAGTTTTTTATATTTTTATTTAAAGAAGGATGACGTTTTGAGCTAGTGCTCTTCATCAGATTGTAAAGCTTACAACAAAGGCACATGTGCAGAATTCAAAGAAATTTCTTGCATGGTATTTATAATGTTGAGCATGGAACTTCGTGATTGTTCAACCTCTTCTTTATTTTAATCATGTGTGTTAGTCATTTTTAAGCAGAAAGTGGGTATTTCTGCACTAAAAACTTCAGTAGAACTGTTTTTTGAAGATTTTTCTTGTGATATGACAACATAAGGAATTCTAAAAACCCATAAGTGAAAGCAAAGAATATGTCAACCACATTACATGTGATGTATCCAGTACTGAAAACACCATGGCTCATCCAGCTGTCTGGGTTATGACACACTTAATGCTCTGTTTTACTTTCTAACTCTGTGTGTAGTTGCAGTTTAGTTTGCAATTAATGGGCTTGTTGGAATAAGAACAACATTTGATGTAGTTCTTTGTTTACAGACCAGCAGAAAATGGCACCAGCTATCAAAGGTATCTGTTTGTGCATATGAAACTCCTACATACATACACACAGACACGAGAGTGGAAAATGACAAAAACCTGTCTTCAATAACAAATGACCACTTTTCAGTTACAATGCAGCATAAAAGATTTCTTGCTGCTTATTTCATTTGCTACTGCTATCTCAATCTTTACTAAGGCTTTACAGTTTTTCTTCTTTCCTGCTTTCAAAAGAAAATTTGGCTAGGAAAATAATTGAAGAAATTCTGTGACATTCTTTGCTTGTGTAATGTTAAGATAATACTGCAAAGCACAGAATATTTTACATATGATCAAACCTTTGTGAGAAGAAAAACACCATTCATAATGGCCATAAAAGGTTAGTACAAATTATGTTATTTTTAATTATGTGATAAAGTTAGAATATTTCAATGAAATGAGGCTAGAGATACTCCATTAATATAAGTATTGAATGTTTCTCTTTGGAAATCTCAACATCTAAATCTTCTTCCTATACAAATAATTAAATATGTCAATATTTGGCTTGCTAAATTAAAACATTGAAATTATAGCTTACAACACTGCCCCCTTTCTGGCTTGTAAAGTATCTTGAACCATTCTAATATGAAACTAAAATGTAAAAATAAACTCTCCATTTATCAAGTTTGTAGTAGTTTTCTTTTCTGGGAATTAAAACATACAGATGAGATAGCCTCTTCTTGCAACTTTTCCTGTCATTTGGGGATTCCTCCCTGGGCAGGTGGTTCAGCAAAACCATTGGTAACTCTATCCTCGTTGATCATCTGGAAATGAGCTCAAAAGGAATGCTGAGCTTCACAGCAGGGTAACTTTATTTACATGGACAAATTTTCTTCCTGACTTCCTCACAAGTATACTTCTAAAGACAATCGTGGTGGATGGTTTTTGGCTTGGATTTCCTGTCCCTCTGACTTCTATAAACTATGTCATTGATTCTTTTCAATATAATATGGCCTTTCCAATACCTGCTTAACTTTGGAGTTTGTTCTTTCTTGTGGCACCGATTGTATAACTCTAATGTGTCACATGAATGAAATCTTGTCTTATCAGTATTACCATCATAGCAACTTTTCATCAATAGCTGATTTAAGTCTTTCCCACTAAAGTTTTGTATGATTTCACTGGTGTTCCTTAATCTCTCTGCACATTCTGTGTAAGACTGTTACAATACCATTCTCTATGTTAGAGTACAGAAGGCCCAATGATATATTTAAGTTCTCTCTCAAACATCAGTGATAATAGTGTGTTGCTTGTAGCTTTATGTACTGCTGTTTGATAACTTTAAGTTGCAGTGGAAGATCTTGATCCCATGTTTTCTAATGGCTAATTTATTTAACAGTGTACAGTTGTATCTCTCTAACATGCCATTAGAAGATGAATGAAGAGCTCTTGTCCTGGTATGTTTTTTTTTGTATTGCAAGATCTAACATATTTCTACAAACAGGGTTGATTCAAAGTTCCATAAGCAAGCAAAATCTTAAAACAAATTCATTGATGAGTTACCTTGCTAGAGTTTCTACTTACTGTATTCTTCTGGCCATTAGATGAAATAGTCCATCATGACAATGTATTTGTTCCCAGAGGACCAAGCACATTGACAAGCAACTCTCTAATACTGTAGCTGCCCATGTTGTTTCTTTCATGGGTATTTAACAGCACAGTCGCACAAATTATTTACAGATCTCAAGCATTTATCTCAATATAAACATTCTTTTACTTGCTTCAGTATCTTCTTAACACCTAAGTTCCAACCATTGAGAGGTTGTACAGATGACAGTGTTTCAGAATGTAGTAACTGTGGAATTATCAACTATTTATTGTTTCTGTCCAACTTGAAAGCATAAGAGTTCCCACTGTGCCCAATACATCTTTGTTTTCAGACTGTATGGAGAGACTGCCATGAGTTTTTTTGCACTTTTCTTGATCAACTGAGTAATTGGTTTCAAACTTGTATCTTTCAGTTGGTTTTTGGACCATATTAGTTTTTTATCATCACTTGTGGATGTAAATCTGGATTATACTCTGTTCTAATTTAAGTGTTGATAGTCTACTATCTTGTGCTCCTTCTTTTCACAATATTTACATTCTTCTTTAACACATAGTCTTTGAGATAAAGTGTTAGCATCTCCAAGATTCTGTTCAGAGCTATACACCATATTAAAAGTTGTACTCCTGAAGTTTCTGGAGCCATCTTGCTGTCTGGTTTTCTGGATTACAAAAATGCACTAGTCACCTCAATGCTTCCTGACCTGTCTAATATGTAAAGTTTGGTCCAAATAGACAATGGGTGAAATGACTTGGCTTAAAAAACACATAAGATTTCTTTTCTTCAGCATTCATTGGCCTACATTAATAGGCAACCACAAGTTTTTTTTCCATGTTGTATTTGTAATAACACTGTTTCTACAGAAAAATCACTAGTATCTGTATCTAAAATGAATGGGTCTTCAAGAGCTAGGTATGCTAATACAGGAGTAGTGGTTAATTCTTTCGTATTTTTTTAAATATTTGTTCACCATCAGCAGTCCAACAAACTGATTTGGTTTTTCAAGTAATTTGTATAGAGGGTGAATTGTGTCGGAGAATGGTTTTAAAAAAGCACAATCCAAAAATTCCTTTTACCTCACGCAGTTTCTTTTGATGTTGGCCAATTCTTGACAGAGTCACTTTTGTATGGGGATGTAGACACCTTCCTCTCTGTTGATTGTGTCCCAAAAAATTCATCTCTTTATGAAATAATACATGCTTTTTAAAATTCAGCTTAAGAATATCTCGTTCCTGAACTGAACCAGAATTTTCCTTAACCCATCATAAGCATTAACAAAGGTCTTTCCAGGTGCAATTATGTGACTCAAGTATATTACTACAATGTCCATGGTAGTTCAAACACAGCACACTCCATAATTATTGAAATCTAACAGGTGCATTACATAATTCAAATGGTAACACAACAAACTGCCACAATCTATTTCCTGCAGTAAAGGCTGTCTTCTCTCTACTCTTAAGATCTAATTTTGATCCATACAGAGTCACTCTTTGGCAAAGGATAGGCATCCATCTTTGTTACTTCATTCATCTTCCAATAGTCCACACAGGACCTTGTAGATCCATCCTTATTCACATGTACAATATGTGATGCTCAAGGACTATTTTTCGGTTCTACATGAAAGTCTCAGTCTGTTTTTCAAGTGGGAATCATCTAGCTAGATGATGTATTGAGGCTGCATCTCCAGTATCAACCTTGTGAGATATGTTTGGCAGTCATGAGGTCTACTGGAGAAAGTACCTTGATACTTCATGAGCAAGTCAAGTATTTTTTGGTATGGAAAAACTGTAAAACTTACACATCTCTGGTCAAGGAGCTCTGGTGAGTGCTACAAAGTTCAGTGTGAGAATCGGTTGGGGTTGAGAAATCCAGTTTTTCATCAGTTCCAAACAGAATTGGGATTATAGCACTAAGTGGTTTGAGAATTATTGAAGGAAATAGCTACCTTTCTTGTTTAACCACTGTGGACTTTACAGAAACTCCTGTGATTATGAGTGTTATAATCTTAATTATGGAAAACAGATGTGCATGGTCAGACAGAAAGGAACCTGTTGGCATGATTGAGAAAGAAATATAAAGGACAGGCATTTAATGGAAGAAAGGAGACCGAGAAAGGCAAAGGTAGAACTATGCTGCCCGTAAGGAACAAAGCCTAGTTCTTAATCTGTATTATTATTATTATTATTATTATTATTATAGGTGTATTAACAGCTATTTAATCTTCATAGTCTCAGCTGTAATGACCAGGTTTTCCACATCTATAAAAGTTCCCTCTTTCTGGTATGCTTTGGATTTCTTATTCCACACAAACTTTTGTCTGCATTTCTAGACAATATGTCATTTTAATTTCACTTGAAACATCTACTGTGTTGTGGTTTATTTCTTCTACTTTGTGTAACTAGTTGTCTAATGATTTCAGCTTTTTTACACTATTATCAGGTGGGAGTTAATGTTTCATTATTCCTTAATCTGATGATCCTGTAACATCTTGGTTGTGTTTTTAGTTGTTCATCTGCAGCTTTAATGGAACTATTTTCATTGTTAGCTACAATGCTTCCTTTAAAAAATGTACATCTAATTTGCATCAACCTAATTCTTGTATACTCATCTTATGGTACCTATTAATTGTTTATGTGCCACTCAATTCTTCGTCCTGCTAAGATTCCTCGAGTTTAAGGTCTCTCTGCTCTAAACCTTGTTCTGGAATTTTGTTCCTATTACTTTTTTCTGGTGTGTTACTCTCAATCTATTGGATAAGATAGCTACCCAATACTTGCTAGTTGTTATACCTCTCAACTGGAAAATTACTTAATATAATTAAAGCTGGTCCTATTTAATGTGTAGCAAAATGAATAGCTTGTTGTTCATTGCTTCCCCCATTCAATTTAGAAATTATTTTGAACTGAGCTTGATAACTGTTTCATAAAAAATTTGAACTTTTTAAATCAATTTTAAAAAATGCTGTTGCTAATTTTTATGTCCTTCTTCAGCAAGACTCATCTGACTGTTGTTTACCTCTTCTTCCTTTAAATGTCCTTTGAGTTTGTACTTTTTCTCTATGATTAGACTCATTTGGAACCATTCCTTTTATTCCAATTCTGTCCCATGTTTCACCTGGATGCTCATTTTCCTTAGATTACTTTCCATAAATAGTTCTGTGACATCCTATTTTAATGTAATTTATTATTGAAAATAAGAGACATTTCCCAAAAAGGAAGTAGCAGTTTAGTATGTTAGGTTACTGTTGACTCCTTTTTAACTGCTGAAATAAACAATTGAAAATTCATTATGCTTACAAATTTGACCAGTTTCCGTTTTGCCTTTCGTTTTTTTTTTTTTTATTTTCAACTTCAATACAGAAAGATTTCATCACTACAAAACACAATTTTTTAACATTTGAAATTGGTATTTGTTAAGAATACATATGTACGTTACTGGAAAGAAGTATGCCTACCTAAACAATTATTTATAGTATTGTACATAAACTGTAGGTATATTAAGAGCAACATGTACTGATATTTAGCAAATGGAGTTCTGCATTAAAATACTCCGATATGACCATATCATTGTTTTGCAACACATAAAGTTTTGTTTCAACAAGTATCAGTTTTCATAATTGTTGTAGTCGAAGTTTACTATAACCATAATTTAAACAGTTTAACTAAAGCACTAAACTTAATTCGACCTTTACTGGGAATAAAAAATTTTTTTTAATACTGTAGACAAAGACAGTGCTGGTGGAAGTAGAATTAAGGTAAATTTCTCCTCAAGTATACAATTTATTTACCTTCAAAGTATTTCAGATTGTAAGGACCAGTCTCCTTTCTCCAAAAAGCAAAAGACATTTAGTTATAGATAATCTACAAGTTAATCTTGAAAGCAGGTATTAGGCCATTTTTGTTTAATAGTTGAAAAGTTGAAGCTATAACCATCTATCAACTTACTCTGGATAATGAAATAATTAAAAATGCATATCTTACATGTGGTTATTTCTATATTATACATGATCACGATACAGTCTAATGTTCTATTGGAGACATTCTGAACAACCTCGAGAGAGGGAAAAAGAAATCGTCCAGGTCAGTTTGCTCTCCCATGATCATTGTACAGCCATCTAGAATTTGTAATATCAATCTTCTTGCTCTGTATTCGTTATATTCAGTAGAAACTATTAAGATGAACAGACAAAACAACTTGCTTAAGTGAAATGCCAAATTATGTTACACAAAATAAAATAAAAGCATTATATTTGTTCTCTTTACATCTTGAGTTCAGCATAAGAAGATTGGATTAAAAACAAAAGTTTTTTTTCCCTACAAATTTTCAGCAAAAACATCAACCTAACATCTTCGTGTATAATCATTAAATACCTTTACTTCTCAATAATATATTTTCTGTCGTAAAACTGGAATGAACAGCAAGTTTGAAAAATTACTTGTATCTGTAAACCAAATATTTGAAAACAAACTACACTTGAAATTCAGTTGGGTGATATGTTTGTAGTTAATCTGAATTTATTGAGAAGTTGTAATTTCATTTAAAAACTCATCCTCTTACAATCAGTTCATTCTTGCTTAAAAACACACAAGTTTTACACAGCACCTACATTTCATACTTAATTTTCTTACTGAAAGTTACCTTTGTTTTCTTCCACTGTATTTATTCTCATCTGTTTTTTTTTCAAAAGTTAACTACAAATTCAGCATGCAATCCAAGAATATTAATTTTTAAGAGTTGACCAATATATATATATATAATAAAAATTGATATTGTATTTTAAAATTAGTCTGGTTAATTGAAATTAAATGTTTAATACTACACATACATACACACAAAAATTATATATAATACACAGAAACACTAATAAGTGAAAACATTTTAAATCATATTAGAATTTAGATTTTTTAAGTGATTTAAAACCACGAGAAACAGTCATCTGTACACCAGTATTTCAAAAACAATATACACATGCTATTTTTGTAAACATCTGTTTTTTTCCGCACTAACTCTTTACAAAAATTTATACTTCTACTTTATATACAAGTATTTATTATGTAGTTTTGAAAGAATAATTATTTTGTGTTCAGAGCTAACCCAGCTGAACACATTTTCAGCTCCTATATAACAAAGGTTGAAGTAGAAATATTAAAATAAAGTAACAATATGTAATAAGTATGGAAAGACATTTGTTTAATCCTTTGGTAATACAACAACAAAAAATAAGAAATGGAAACTCGGCAAAAATTTCAAAAGGTGAGCTAACCTAAACTTCAAGAACTGTTAATATATATTTTTTACTACTTAGTGCAGTGTTTTGAACAGATATGCAGTCTATAACTCTGGTGGTCAAGACACTTTTTTTTTTTTTTAAGGGGTAAGGAAAAATAAAGTTATATTATTTACAAATTCTTTTTATCTCCAGAAATATTCAAATTTTTTGTAAATAGGAAGTAAGAAGCATTAGTTCAGCAGACGCTATGAATGGTTGTTTTTTCCCTCTTATCATTGGAACCTGATATTTACATAAAATGAAATTAATCTGTACAAAAATACCAAACATATAAATAACACATCTGTAGAATTAAATTTGTCACAGGTGCTTTTCATTTATCCATTATCAACTTACTAGGAATGGTATATCACTACAACATATACACCGAGTAAAAGTACTACCAACTTTAAAGGTGTGTTCAGTGTTGTAGGAAAAAAAAATCAATGAAGATTTGCTTAAAAAAATCTATACAGTTATAAGTGGTGAAATAATATTTTAAATTCTAACTTTCGCAATGATTCGAAAGAACAAATTAAATGCTCACACACATATTAAGAAGTTTGTGTGTCTATATATAACCAATGTAAAAGCTTATAAATGATTTTAACACAAAATTAAGAAATCTAGTTACATTTATTTCTGGTTTTTAGAAATTTGATTTATTTTATTTTTTGTAAAAGCAAAAACAAAGTAAGCTGAAAGCTTTTTTTTTTTTAACTCTGTTTTTTTGGAACTTCTTAATATTATTACAAAAGAATGAAGTTATAAACAAAGAAAAGACAAGTACAATTGTAAAGTTACTAAAAAAAACAAATCACCACCACCAGTGAAAGTAGTAAAATTTAGGTTACAAAAGTTTACAATTTTATATTATATACATAAAGTTGCAGAATACTGTATTTTTAAACCTTCCATTTTAAATTTAAAACCTCAAAGGGGAAAAAATTTGAAAGGTGTGAATTCATAATTCTCAGCGAATAAACATTCACAAAGATCAAAAGTTTGCAAGGAAGTTCATTTTCACACAAGTTTTAAACACTAATTTACTAAACTCCAATGGACCTGAATAATTAACCATCTTAATACACAGTAAACTTTAAGACCATCACATATAAATGAACTAAAATTTACACAATCGAAAAAAAAATCAATCTGATCTCAAATTAAATTTTTCTTTCAGAAATTAACTTTATGCATCTTGGTTACTAAATAAATGAAACATTTGATGTACCTTGAATATTCAATGTAAAAAAAAACAACAAAAAACATAGGAAGCTTTGACCAACATGTAAAAACCATGCCATCCAATCACTTTGTATGTAGACAACTGCATTTAAAGTTACACATACCAATAAAATGCATGAACATTAATTTAATTTTAAAACACCATAATACATTTATTTCTATCTAAGAATATATGCATATACTATTTAAGGATCTTTTTAGATATTTTCTCTATATTTCTGGCATAAAATTTATTGAAGTCTGTACACACAGAGTTAAACACCGACACTCGAACCAAAATATAGGGATTCTAAATAAAGTCATTATTTTATATATATATATATATATATATATATATATATATCTTACTTCTAGATCTATTACTAGTAATTAGTCTGTCTGGTTA
>NW_013666860.1:129915-140563 GCF_000517525.1 Limulus polyphemus | reverse complement strand
AAAAAAAAAAAAAAAAAAATCACTCCTATTTGTGAATTTTTGGGTTACGACAAAACCCTAGTGGTAATTTAACTTCATGTACTCCACTAAGATTAGATATATCTACTCTACTTGTCAGCTTTCTCAAAGCAAGATGATTCATTCTCCTTCATCTTGACTCTGTTCTTCAGAGACACTAACTTCTCCACGTGGATCCTCTTCTATTCTGGAAGGGTTTTCGTCACCTGTAAACATTCTGCTTAGTGATTTAAACAATATGGTGCAATATTACATACGATTTTATAAATGGATTACGTAAGAAAGGTAATTTCACTGCCCACACTTATGTTGATGTAAAAAAACAGATGGCACAACTGACAGCTAAAAGGCAGTAAAAAGTAAATCAATGTAATATCTACAAGAAGTGTCAAAGGAAGATTTAAAATGTTTTACTACAACATTTTCAGATCTACAACATTTTCAACAGGTGTAATTTTTTTATATCTAACGAGTCAAACAATAAAAGTATCTTATTATAGAGGGAGAGATAAAAAAAAAAGGTTAAGTTAAACATGTACAATTTTGTATGTTTAAGATTCACCTTTCTACTGGTTTGTGTAACCAGATAGATGATGGTACATTTATATATATAGATTGATTAAACAGTACTTCCTCATGCTGTCAGATAAAGAGCAATTAAACAAAACAGATTCATGACAAATATCTAGATGGGAATTCCACCACTCTACAAATACTTTCAAAGTAAAATAAAATAACTAATAAAAAGGCTCTTAATAATGCATTCAGTTCTTTGATAGATTGAAGTTTTAATTTAGGAAAAGATATGGTCAAAGATTCAAATCCCACCTACCTGTGTAAACCTCAAAAATTTTCCAAAACATAAGTAGGTGTGATGTATTTTTGATAAAATTTCTACAACAGCTTGAAAATGAAATACTGTAAAAAAGCAACCAAGCTTGTTCAAAGTTAATTTCACTCATAAAAAAGTGAGTAAAAAGTAACCCACGTGACCCAACACCACCAAAATAAACGGCAAGTTAAGTCATCCTTTTTCTTAGTTCATTAAGGCAGCACATTCACATTTATCAACAGAAAATTATGTATGAGCATACTGTCTCCATCAAGAGAATTACTCTTATGAAAAACATAAAATTTTTCCAGAGGTTGGTGTAATCATTTAAAAAAATCTAAAACATACAAACAAAACTCACCTGTTGGCCTTATCACTAGAAACCTGAGAATATCAGAGAGAGAGACAACTCCAACAACATGGTCGTTATCATCTACCATAACCAGGCGATGAACCTGACGATAAAAATTAATGTCGCATGAAACTTGGTAAAATGTAAAAACTATTTAATAAAACAGTGGATACAGCTCAAGCAGCCTATTTAGTCATTTTATGGGTCTACATAATGCATCATTAACCCCCCCCCCCTTTTATGTTTTCCATGGTGAAAACAAAGAGTAGAGAGCCAAACAAGAAACTGGGTGAAATCACTAATTTTCTAGGTGAAATACACAAGAATCCCTTGTAGTAATAAGTGGTATTTTTGCATTATTATATTGATGGAATACTTGTTTAATTTTTTTTTAAATCATATGTTAGTAGCTTAAAATGTTATGTACAGTCAATACATCTCTACAGGGTGGAAATTTGGACCTTATCAGCCAAAACAAAATGACAAAAGCAGTTGAAATGTATTACTAGATATGAATGATGATCAGCTACACAGAAATAAAGTCAGTACATGCAGCGAGAAATGCAGAACCAAAGACATTACCCCTCAGAATTGGGAAGAACACCTATGTTCTATGTTATTAGGGTCTCTGTAACCAACAGAATCATGGATCTACATACAATTTAGGGTATAAGTAATCTGGAAAAGTGACTTAACATCAAACATTTAATAGTGTTATAGGATTTAATTCAATATGATAAACGTTATTAAAATTTAAATGTTTCTCACCTCGGCTTTGACAAGAATCTCCAACACTGCACCCAGTGTATCATGAGCTTTACATTTGACTACACCTTCAAACCACTAAATAAAATTAAAAAGAAAGAAGATAAGCCTTGAAATAACTGATTGTACCAAGAAACCTTCAAAGTTTACAATTATTAAAAAAAGTTTTTTTTACCAACATTCTTCAAAATCATAATAGTCCTTTTATCATCTGTTACTAATCCCCAACTTACAGGCTTGTTTTTTTTTTATATGGAATTCACATATTGCATAATACCGAGTTCTTTTGTTTAGTGGAATCACAAATTTTCTATTTAAAATTCACAGACCTCAGTAATAACTGGCAAGTTTAATTGTAATATTCATGGTATTTGTTACATTTGATATGTATTCTACATGTTGTTACAGATTCTATGAAAAAAAGTCATAAACCACAAGCTCTGATGCATAAATATATATATGAACCGATAAACTTGTAATGTTTGAGAATCTTTTTGTAACACTTAAAACATCTATGGAACCAAATATTTGAAAACTTTATCAGAAATGTTTGTGGAGTTAATTTCCATTACAATGTTCACCATTTCATAACATATAGGAATATACAAGACGTACTTCCATAGGGTCACCAAAAGTGTTCTGTTTCTTCTTACTTTTGAAGTTTATATGTCATACTGTGTTGAAGCCTATAGAGTGCATAATTCTTGTGATTTGCGGCAAGCTCACATTTTATCGACATCACAACAGTACAAATTGCAACATCAAGCATCCCTTATGTGAAGTAATTTCAGTGTCTACTGACTGACTGACATACAACACACTACTGTATAGTAGTTAAAACAGGTTATCCGTCCAAGTAGACTTCTGTCCCATTTTGGGGAAATGAGACCAAGAAGGTATCTACTTTGTTATAAAAGTCTTTAGTATTTTTTCATAATGCCAAACATGTAAAAAAAATTGGAACAATATAATTTTGTACTCCAAATATTTCTTTTAAACTGTATAAAAAAAAAAAAATCTTTATACTATAAAGGAAAATTAAAGTCCAGAACTATATCAAAACTAATTCATTCTTTTCCCCTTAAAAAGAAACAGGTTCTCTCAAATACTCAAACATGTGTGATTGTATTGAATAAAGAGTAAATTCTAGGGATTTTACGGAGTCATGAAACAACCATGTGCTTTCAGAGAAGCTATCTCCTAATCACATTAATTTTACATTAAACAGATACAGAGCTTAAGTAATACAATTACAATATAAATAAACAAAATAGACTTAAGACAGCAAAATAATCAGAAGCAATCAATTTCAAAGTACAACTTAAGAATGAAGTTTCCAGATTTCTAAATCACTGAAATTTAACAAATATTATTTATACAAGATTTTATACGTCCTGAGATTACACTTGTAGGGAAACTAGCTTCAAAGTTACTTACTTGGTGTCTATGTTCTAGTGCCTTCTTCACAGTTACATCAAGATTGTTGTAGGTCTTTTCAGCTGCGAGATTCTGGAAACAATGATGGACTCATAAAACATTTTATGGTTGTATTTTAAAACTGAAAACTATCATTTAGTTGGTGTTAACATTCACACCACTTTTTACACAAAGAAGATAGTTGTAGTGATCATTCTATTGGACAATTGATTTATCTATCTGGTCTAATCAATGAAACTACAATGATTGATTTTTTAGCAGTATGAACAATCATAAGGTAGTCTTTAAAACAACTTTAAAAAATGAACACTTAGTTGGCACCATTACTCATCTCACCAGTAAAATCATGTTGGTTACAGTATCTTTTATGACAATAAAATCACTTATCTTGGTCAGTGGCTATTCTGACCATCTATTGTTTAAGTTAATATTACCAACATAGTTAATTTATAGTTAATATATATATATATATATACTGTTCTTAACATGTTCACTGCTTCATAATAAATTAAGTATAAAAAGAGGTGCCGAGGAGCAGTCACATTGTCCCAGACTCTTATGCCACAAGAGAAATTTGGCTTTGAAACACAACTGTCAGTGACCCACCAATGTGTCACGAGGTCCATAACAAAGTCATATTGTGATCCACTGGTGGAGCACATGGCAGCAAATGTGTTAAATACTAGATGTATTTGTGCAAGATCCTTTCAAGAGTAAATATAAACAAAATTAAGAGTAACAAGTATTTTTAATTCTTACTTTTAGAGTTCATATTTTCATGCTGTGTTGTAGCCTACACAGTGCATAATTCTTCTTGTGATTCACGATATACTCACGTTTTATTGATGTCACAACAGTACAAATTGCAACATTAAGCATCCCTTATGTAACATTTTAGTGTCTACTGACTGACTGAAAGACAACACTACTGTATAGTGGTACGAGTGGTTAAAACAGGTGACTTTGAAAGGGTGCAATATTTACCTGAAAAAGTTGCAGTTTAAAGAATAACGTGTAAATAAAAACAATTGATACTCATTTAGGAACAACGAGTTTTTAAAAGAACACGGTTATTGTAGTTCTGTTTTCTCCACATGCTTGAACAGTGATATTCTACAATTTAACTATACCTACTTTTATGGTACACTTTATCTAAACATTTTTGGCTTATGGAATAATTGTTTGAAACCTTTGTTAAGTATTTATTGTTTCCTTATTTCTATTCTTGCATCAAATTTGTTATCACAAAAACAAACGAGTAACCGGCAACTTAATCTATTGAGAAATATCCTATGTCAATGAAAACCAATAATCACAGAACCACCAAATAAAAACCAATTTCTCTGAAGGTTGTTGTACATGATCCAACTTGCAATAAACACTAAAAATTTATAAGTTCATTCTTATCGAGTGTACAAGTCCATGTTTTCAAATCAGCTTGATACTATGATATACCACATTAGAGAATCAATTTCAATTATATACTGTTATTAAAATTTGACTTTACCTCTTTCTTGTACTGAAGATTGTTTTGTTAAAGGCATGTATAATACACTAACAGACTACTTTAGTGGGACCTTTCCCTGCATGCACACACACACACATAACACTATTTATATGCTCCAACTAGACTGGTCAGTTAGTGGAGATAGGAATTTTTTTGTTTAAACTTTCACAAGGATAAACTTGGTACCATTTCAGCACGAGTGTTGTTATCAAATAGTTTTTTTTGACCAGCTGTTTAAAATATATCAACAGTGACTATCAAGAGGAAATGTCCCTAACCAGGAAAAACTGACCACCAAACCACTGAGCAAGCATGAAAAGTGCAACAAGCTTTCAGTAATGATTAAGTCATTTGTAGAGACACACACACACACACACACACACACACACACACAAAAGTTACATTTTTAATGAAGTATTTTTACTAAAACTTTCTTCGTGAATATATGAAGTTAAAGTGTTAACTCCTCCAAGTACAAAGTGATTTTCATGTTAAAACATGTTTCATCTCTAAAACCTCCTATATACATTTCAGAATTTTTAAAAATATTTTTTGATATTTTCTCCACCTAAATCTAAATGAAGTTGGTTAATTTGATTAACCTCATTACCAACAACAAGAAAAAAAAATTAAATTACCCCACTTTTTATTTCTAGAATGACCTGAAATTGTAACATTATACTACATTTGTTTATCCTAGATAATTTTAAACTCTTATCAGTATTTATCCATTTATACTTAAATTTTGTCTTATTGGACCACCTTATTTTTAAGGTGGTATGACTGATATTCCCATAAAAAAAAAGTTTGTAAATTACTTAGCAAACGTGCAGCTCACATTAATCTATCAAATTACATAACACACGAGCTACTCATGAAGTGCCTGCGATCATACCTTGTGAAAAATTTTTTAAACTAACCTAAAAAAGTTTAAACTTTACATTTTAGTTACACATTAAAAACAAGAAACAAAATACTTTCCAGTCTTTTTTTTCTAATATTAATGTTAGTACTGCACTTTTTAATTAAATAATGCATCTAGGAACACAGTAAATCACATACAAAAAGCAGACAATGTCCTATAACTAATCCCAATTTTCCTGCCTTTCTAACTCTGCAACAACAGCCATTAAAAATTCAGCTAAGCTTGTTGAAGTATTTCCCATGGAAATAGTTTGAACTGGAAGCAATTCTCTGTACAGAAAACATAAAATGAAATGTCATTTGATAGATTAAAACCTTGGATTTCTATTGGTTATAAATAATATAGTATTAAATGCCAGAGAACTATTGGCAATTTCTTAAAGGGAAGATGTGACATGTGGGCATGGCAAGAGGGGTCTGATTTTCTATTTTATGGCTCTGCAACTAAATAAGATTAAAGGCTATAAAAATTATGCTTTGCCTGAACAATAACAACATTATAATGAGTAATTTACATTAAGTTTTGTATTTCTTGGAGAGGTGGTAAATAAGTTAAAGAGGGATATCTAGTGAGAAAAATGTCAATTCTCGTACTAGTGGAAATTCGGGATTTTTTTTTTTAATATTGCTATATAAAATTAAGAACTTAAAACTTGTATAATATTAAAATTTGGATTATTAGCCACGTTTTTTTTTATGCCATGATAACAAAGTAGTTTAATTAAATTTTGAATGTAACTCGCAAAAACATCATGATAAGCACAGAAATGTTAATAATATGGGAATGTCCTTATGGCAAAAGATGCGTTATTTAAAATGCCAAGTATGCCTGAAATATATATCATAACCATCCCATTATACTGAATTTTCATCCTACGTAAGGGGATTCTTCAAATCCAATAATGCAACAACCCACTAGTCTGAAACTAGTTTAAAGAGCACAATGTTTACCTCATTTACCTTGTATGTCATTAATCTTTCTGAACCAATTGAAAACTAATTCCTGGAGAATAAGCTACAATCACACAAGACACTTTCTGGTATTGTGTGGGGTCAAGTCTAGGTAATTAATATGGCAATAGGTGCTCCAACCCAATATTTAGTGAGGTTCTAATAAAATGACCAGTTAGTGTACAAGTTACCCCTAAATGAATAATTTTAAATGACTTGACAACACTTACAAAAATATTTTTTACAAATAAATTATTAAATACACCCAGATAGACTATCTGTCATCTTGTTTCTTTGTAGTTAAGGGTTTTTTTTTATTAATTTGCATAGGTAATTATACTTCAGTAAATACTAAACTACAAAAACAATAGTGAAAATATCATTATTACAATTCAGAAAAAGAAAGAAAGAAAAAACAGAAGAAATGTTGATCTCGATTGACTTAAAAAAAAAAAAATGCCCTTACAATAACATCAAATTTGGCATAAATATCAACCACTTTTCCGTGTTCATTCACCAGTGGTAATGCCGAAACTCTTCTTTCTACAAACAGGTTGAGAGCTGTAATGACAGGAGTGTCTTCTTTTGCCTAAAAGAAAAGTTTTTTTTTTAAACAACCATATTAAATTAGGAGAAACGTAGTGCTTAATAACCTCCATTTTTGCATTCAAAGTAGTGTTAAACTTAAATTTTACTGAATAACAGCTCAAGTAGAATGTACAAACTTTTGTAACAATTCATTTAAAATTAGTAAATATTTGAAGAGATGTATATGTAAATGTACAGAAATGGATCAAAAGATATTCACTCTGTAAATGAATGAAAAAAAAAAAAAATTAATTATATATATATATATAAAATATTTTTTCTAGCCGTTAAACTTTGCTGTTAGAAATTGAAGATATTTTCAAACATAAGGTAAAACTTACAGTTGCTATGTTATAGAAGGTTCCCAGTTGGAGGTCCTGTAGAGTCTGGTTAAGATAACTTGGTCTGGGAAGCTCTGAAAACTTAAATCAAAAAATGAAATTGTTTTCATAACAAAATTGAAGAGTTAGATAAAAGCATTTACTCATGTTTACTTCTATTTATAATGTAATGCAATAATTTAAGTTCAACAACAACAACTTGTTGTTGCTATCAATTAATCAAATTTAGACTATTCGTTTCTCACAAGTTGTCACTAATTGGTTTTTTCACAGCATTTTAAAAACAATTTAAAGGTTCTGCATAAAGTATGCAAGATACTTTAATAACATTTTAACAGTAACCTTAATAATAAATAACTTACTATATAGACAAACTTCAATACAGTCAAAAACATTATGTCACACTTAAAATATCCATAATAAATAGCTTGTGTCGAAGTCAGAATTAAGTGTTATTTCCCTTAACATTTATTGTGCCAAGTACTAAATTTATTATGGATTATCCGATATCTTGAAAAAATTCCCCAAATTCCTGGTAGTTTGGCATACTGATGTTCAACTGTATGTTCTTGAGGAACTTAAACAAATACTTCAAATATTTTGCAGATATTTCTTCCACTATCTCAACATAATTTTATCTAAAAAATGTGTATTTAAATATATATCTGTAAGAGAATGCAAGATTTTAAAAACATCTATGATGTACTAACTATTTCAGTTTTGTAGAATAAAGTTTAAAAAATAATAAAGAAATGCAAGAAGATATGTAAAAGCATCAAATGAGCACATAGTTAAGCAATTTGATAAAACTATGTCCAAGAGGTTTTATTAAAAAAGTACTAACTGTATTTACTGTCAATATGTGCTTTCTAATGGCACCATTGATAGTTGCACTGACCGAGATGAAAACTTTAAGATTTAACTATTTAAAGATCAATTTGTGCATTTGTGTGTGCAAAAGTATATAAAACAAGCAATTTTCATTGTTTTATGACTTCTCAGCAACTTAAGGACGTGTACATTGTGAATACTTACATAAAGAAAGAGGAATCTGAGAATTCTCTTGTGGGTCAAGATGTACAGTACATTCCCAGTCTGAGGGTCAATTACCGGCAACCGATGAACCTTGCCATGAATCAGCTTCTTAATAGCTTCATATAAACTGAGGGTTTAAACAGGATTATCTTGTAAAACAAATAAATGCAAGTTTCACAAAAAGAGCCAGACTAACACAATTAATTATTTAGAGCAGTGATGATTTTTCTAAAGGCACCTATAAATGTAAGGAGGATCTTTCATTTCAAATATTCTCGTTTTCCCAAAGATGGATAACTTAGCTGATAAGCATTACTGAAAAAAGTAAAATAGCCATACATCTAAGCAAGGTGTAATACCTAATTCTACAGTCTTTGAATAACAAGTTAAACACCCATATGCACCGACTGGATGAGAAAACACATTTTTAATACATCATAGAGAGTGTTGTAAATTAACTATACTTACCCTGCATCCGGTTCAATACTAACAAGAGGTTTTGTTTTTTCCTTAAGAACATCTGAAAAAAAATACACAAATTCTTTAGCTAAGTTAAACCAGTCATATCATTAGACACCAAAACCATTATGGAAGGGAAAATGTTTAATTAATGTAGGTTTCAAATCTGATATTTAACAATAATAGGCATTTAACATTTTCTTTCAGTAACAATGTAATTATATTAATGTAATGTAAACACTGCATTAGAAAAAACTAAGGAGCTCCTGACTAATAAAACTGGCATATCTAACATATAGTTATCTAGTTCAGCTATATCACAAATTCCTTGAGATATTGACCAATTTTTGTTGTGAAGGTTGTTTCAATAAATATTGAATCTAAATGTTTGGTTCAGTTCCATCCACTTTCTTAATGGCAAATATGTAGAGGGATTATGCTTTGATGTTTTCAGTTAATGTTAACAGTTTCTATGGTTGACCCAGCCAAGCAAACACTGAGGATTTTGTAGTTTATTACAAAATTAGAATAAATAAGGTTGAAAAAAATCCAATTACTTAAATGTATCGAAATGGTTTATTTAAGTGTTTTACACTCACAAAAAAGAAACCTATCATTCTATAGGTATTTGAAGAACTTTTAGCATTCTGCCACGATTTAATTATTCGTATTATTATGTTTAAACAACTCTATTCAATTACTTAAATGTAATTCCTATTTTTAATTTATTGTTTTTTCACAACCTAGGACTTCTAAGGTGCCATGAAAATATATCTGTGCATAGATCATGAATACACAAACTTTGGAATTTCTTGATGATTACTGAACTGAAAAAAGTTTGTGAAGATTTTAGGTTTAGTAAAAATACAGGAAATAAAAAAAAGTGTAGTATGTTTATGGAGCTCAGGATAAGCTTACTTAAATTTGATATTGAAGTATGCAAGTAGATGTACTAGAAATGTTAAATGATATACTATATCCAAACGGTAAAACTAGGATTTTTTTTTTTTTATTATATACACAGTACTTGTAATAACAGATGTTCTACATGTCCATGAGAGAAATGGATGAAACAAGACAACTACAGAGCATGGTCACAAGTAAATAGACACCACCTTTTCAGAAAAAATGAAATTTTTCAGTCATATTCACATGAATTGATATATTTATAATTTAATTAATATCTAGTAGATCTTCCTTTCGCTTCGTGGAGTTTGTTGATCCTTTGGGACATCGTGAGAATCATCTTGTCAATTTTAGATTGTGGGATTTTTGCCCACTCTTGCTTCAAAACTTGGAGTAGATCGCTCTTCGAAGTTGGTTTTTTTGGTTGTTTGTTGACTTGCTGGTCGAGTATGGCCCAGAAATTTTCGATGGGGCTCATGTCAGGAGATTAGCTCGGGCAGGGCAACTTCTGGATACCATTTTTTCCTGCCACT
>NW_013666860.1:120344-129052 GCF_000517525.1 Limulus polyphemus | reverse complement strand
AACGTTCTTTTATATTTCTATATTATAGCTATTTTTAGAAATACACTATTCCCGCCAATTTTAAATGTATTTGTGTCGTGAAGAATATCTTGGACTTTAATGACCAGACAACTGACCTTCAATAATCGATGGACCAAGGTTCACATAAGAATACAGATAGTCCATCATCCATTTTCTAAGTTTTTATGATCTGATCTGGTAGTGTGAGAGGCTATTTTTATACTATAGTAGTGTGTACTATTTGGTACTGCTTCCTTAAATAGTAAGTTTTTACTGTATGAATACAATTCTTATTAATATGTTTTTAGAAATGTATTATAGACATTTACTATATGAATAAAATGGATATTTATATGTTTTTTTATATTTTTAATATTTTATATAATTTAAAAGTTATTAAAATTGCGGGGGCGTATCGGAAAAGTTATTAAAAATTCGGGGGTATTATGGGAAAGTACCTAATATTCTTCTATAGTTTTGCACTAAGGAGGTTTATTTTCTCTATATTTAAATGATGTATGCTAATATAGTGGCGGGTTGCTGCAGATGCGAGCGGTGATTCAAAGCGAATTCAACAATGCCATTAAGGGAAGATTTAAAATTGGGAAATATAAAAAAGCCTTCCTAAAGACACGTATTTATACAGAGAGATTGATAACAAATGCAGACCCAAAGAATATGGTATTTCAAAAAAATCCTGGCTTCTTTCTTCGTTAAAGTAGAAAAACACGCACAGAAAAGTATTTAGTACAGCAATAGGCTCCGAAACAACAAACCAGTCCATTCAAGAGCAATACCTTCATCCACAAAATAGAGGCTATAGTTACGAAAGAGGACCCTCTGACTTAAAAAAAGGGCAATTGTTATGAAGCTCACTATACCTCAATAAACAAGGACTGAAGTTGATAAAGGCTCCAAAATCAACATCTTTTCCATGATAAAGATCGCCAAAGAAACTGGAATCATAGTAATTTCATTCCTCAACTTAACCTTAATGGACTTTCGTGTCACTGGTTAAACTAATATTGGAAGCCAATATCTGCGCACAAGTGGAAAGTTGGTCCAAATACATAGTCTATGATTGACATGACAAACTTTTTCAAAAAACTTGTTACAACGACACTTGCATTGTAATACAATAGTGCGTAATAATATCTGAATATCTATCTGAATATGCATGATCGACGATGTAAGAAGTATTTCCAAGGCAGAGATGAACCAGTTAAAACTGCTTTACAAGTTGTGGTTAGCTTCAGTATTTCCAAAACAGAGATGAACCAATAAAAACAGCTTTACAAGTTGTGGTTAACTTCAGTATTTCCAAGTCAGAGATGAACCAGTAGAAACTGCTTTACAAGTTATGGTTAACTTCAGTATTTACAAGGCAGAGATGAACCCGTAAAAACTGCTTTACAAGTTGTGATTAACTTCAGTATTCCCAAGTTAGAGATGAACCCGTAAAAAACTGTTTACAAGTTGTTGATAACTTCAGTATTTCCAAGGCAGAGATGAACCCGTAAAACCTGCTTTACAAATTGTGGTTAACTTCAGTATTTCCAAGTGCCATAAATATGAGTTATTTTAACATTGTAATGGTTTAAGTTTAGCTTAGTTTAGTTTAGGGGGGGGGGGTGGGTCCTTTAGCTTGGCAATGCATTCTTTATTAAGCTACAGAGTACTTGTTCGTGAACGTACTTGCGACTAGTGAAATTTAGCTTATCAAGCGATATGTACACAGCGTGGTCACAAGTAAATAGACACCACCCTTTCAGAAAAAATGAATTTTTTCAGTCATATTCACACGAATTGATATATTTATAATTTAATTAATATCTAGTAGATCTTCCTTTCGCTTCATGGAGTTCGTTGATCCTTTATGGCATCGTGAGAATCATCTCGTTAATTTTAGATTGTGGGATTTTCGCCCACTCTTGCTTCAAAACTTGGAGTAGATCGCTCTTCGAAGTTGGTTTTTTTGGTTGTTTCTTGACTTGCCGGTCGAGTATGGCCCAGAGGTTTTCGACGGGGTTCATGTCAGGAGATTGGCTCGGGCCAGGGCAACTTCTGGATACAAGAACACAACGTTGTTCCAGGAAGATGGAGCACCGTGTCACACTGCTAGAAACACCCAAAAGTGGCAGGAAGAAAATGGTTCACGAAAACCGAGGAATAAAGTGACAAAAGTCCTTCCTCCAATATTTCGACGTATTTTGCAAAATTTATGTTGCCAACACACTCCACTAAGCTCGAGCTCCCACCAACCCAAACAGCACCCCAAACCATCACGCTGAAACCACCATGCTTCACAGTTGGCTGCAATCTGTTCAGCCAAAACTCTTGGTGAGGCATTCTCCAGACCCATATCCTTCCACTGTCCGAAAATTGAGTGAATCTTGATTTGTCTGAGAACAATACGGTCTTCCAAAAGTCCAGAGGCTTGGTCATCATATCACTTGCCCACTTCTTTTGTCTGACTATGTTGGCAGGTCTTAATAAGGGCTTCCATCTAGCTGCTCTGCAACGATAACCCAATCTGTGGAGAATCCGTTGAACAGATTTTGGGCTCATCCCACCAACTTTGGCCACTTCTGCAGTCGTTAATCTGGGAACCATTTCGGTGCTCCTCTTGATAGCCCTTTTTGTCCTCTCAGATGGACCAGGACGACTGATTCTGTTGACTGTCGAAAGAGGGATTCCCAAATTCTGCGAAATTTGCCGCTGACTTATTCCACCATCTGCTTGACCAACTATCCTTCCTCTAACAAAATCTGACAATTTGAGAGAACCTGGAGTTCTAGGGATGTTGTAGCACAAGATAATTAAGGTGCAGACCATTTTCATTTATATAGTGCTCTGTGAACACAAATTAATTAGCATAAACCAGTTAAATGACGAAAAATTAGGTGTCTATTTACTTGTGACCACTCAGTGTATATTTCCTCTGGTTATAAATTAAGTGTTTTGTCCATTTTCTCACTGGACCCCCAAATTTGTGTGCGTGACAAGAACTAATGTAGAACTACAAATTCTCAAAACAAAAAATAATGATACTGCGTTTGCAAGTGTTTTTATAAATCCAAATTATTGATGATAGAAATAAAATGGAGAGCAAATCATTGCAAATGTCAACAAGGTCAATGGAGAAACAATAGTTAGGGCCAGCCTTCAGCACTAAACTTCTCATAAGAGGAATAAGAACAAGGTGGTTGAGAAAGATATCAACTTAAAAGCAGTGTAAAATATTTTCTTTCTGTACTAGTAAGACTTGATTTTTTGCCACACAAAAGATAGAAAATACTATATATATATATATATATATATATATATTTTTAATGGTGTATTTTTCTCACTGAATATATATATAATCAAAATAGCACATACTTCTCCATGTCTCTAATTTGTGCTCTTCTAATTCCTCCATCTTCACCTGTTATAACAAGGAATGAAATAAAAACTTATTTGGAGACTTAATACTATGTCATATCTAAGAAAAACTTGTGATGGAATATGTTTTTAAAAAACAAGATGTAATAAAAACATGTCACTAGAAATGGAATGAGCAAAGAAAGTTGGCAAAATGATAAAAACAAATTATTTAGTTAAACACTTTTCATTTAATAAAAACCAGAAATTATAAATTGTTGAGTAACTCACCAAGGGAGACTTGTAGTAAGTCCTGAGAATGTGGATGAAATCAGTTATTGTTAACATACCTGAAAAAAAAAAAAAGATCAAAGTTTAATAAAAAATAAAAAAAACAATGCTATTTGTTTTTTTTTTTTAATATTGTTTAAATTTTCCATTAGAAAACACTGTAGTTAAACTTCTATGCAAATACTACTCTGTTATAGCATTACCAATTACAGTGATTCAAATATTTTTGATTAGTTACTTTGATAAACAGCCATAATTAAATTTTTCTTAAAATACATTAAACACTTGTAAATAAGGATGGTTTTACTATTAAACAATACCCATAGTTGGAATCTGGATAATGAGATACTGTGTGCATAAGAGGAGTATTAATAAAATAAATTGCAAAAATGTGTAAGAAGTACAAACTTACACACACGCACTATGTTACCAAAAGTTTCAGAACTGCAGACCATAAGCCACACATTGTGACCATGAATGATGTCTGGTGTGCTAAAACTGGGGGCAAACAAAAATGCAAGAAAAAAAATATGTAGGACAAGGGATCAGACTATTCCTTATTTGCTTTTGTTGGACAGGTCTGATTTGAACAGCAATCTAGAAAATTATTTGGTTGTGGATGGACAGAATTACAGACTGGTCCCATTTCAATTGGTTTTTGCCTCAGTATATTGTGACATTCTGGCATTGCTGCACTGCCTACATTGACGGAATACATCGGAAAGAACCATGCCCATATCAGCATGATAAATTAGTATACAACATATTGAATACAATAGCTTTTGAGACAATTTTCAAAACTTTCCTTGACATGAATCTATATGAATGTTGCCAGAAAGACAGAAATCTTACTACAATTGAAGCTGCTTCACAAGAAGAGTGGCAGTCTCATTCCACCATGTATGTACCAAGTGATGATAAATATTAACCCCATGACTTCTAGCACACTTTAAATTCCTTTCTGCACATGCAGGTGCACACACACACAAAAAATCACCGAGTTACATTCAAAATTTAATTAAGCCACTTTACTACCAATGTATTTTAATGAAATTAGCATTAATGAAATGCATTATAATTCAAAATTTTATACTATCCAAGTTATGCTTTTTATTTTGAAAGAAACCTCTGAAACAAACAATTAAAAGTTCAGTTTTGTTGTCATGCGACATGCATTCAGTTAAAATATCTTAGCTTTGGTTTCCATTTTGGTTTAGTCTCAGTACCCCTATGATAGTCTAGACAAACTACTAACCATACAAGATAAAATTTCAATCATCAGTTTCAAATTACAACAGCAAACATTGCAAGAAAAAGCTTTTATCATCCTCACCTCTGATACAAGCCACGCTCACTTTCCAAGTTATTCTGTTGCTAAGCAACAACCTTTTCTAGACTTAAATGGCATGCTTATAACCAATAGAAAGAGCAGATTTCTCATGCATTATGTATAATCTTATGTGATGCAACTGTTGACTACGAAGGTATAAAATTGCCAAGTACATTGTTGGAGATACTCGTACCTAGCACTTGGCTTATTTTTTTTTTATTGCCATATATGTATTAGTTTGCTATAGAGTTAAATAGCATTTAGGTCTTATCTTTATACTTTAGTTAATTACGTACTATTTGTGTTTTAAAATTCATATTTGAAAGGTTTAATGATTTTCCAAATATATTTAAGCATTGTATCACTCCACAAATGTTACCTAACTAAGTGACTTCAACAAAAATTTTTTTTAAGAGGCTAAACCATCTCTGCCAAAGATAATATCATATTGCCCACAGGCATCTGTTGAAGTGTCAACAAAAAAAAAAAGAAAGAATTGTAAAAGAAAATAAAATATCAAAAATAAACTAAGTGAAAAGGTAAAGACATCAAATTATGCATATGATCCAAAGAAGATCTTTTAAGATTATTCAACGAAGAGTTGAACTCTAGGTATATATTTAAATTCCTTAAATTTAAACATTTCATTGCACTGTATGTTGATAATAGCTAGAGTTAATGATATGGTAAAGAAAGTGTAGAATAAAATATAAACATTTACCTTAAACAATTTAATATTCATACAGGAGGTTCTAAAGATTATGCAAGTGAAATGTGAAAACTGTAAAATACCAAATAGTATTTTTTATACTTAACCTGAAACTCAGGTGAACTATTCAGAGTCCGAATGAAAATAACTAAATCAAATAACGAATGAAAAATTTTTTTTACAAAATATTAGAAAACAAAAATTAAATATTGTATTTCTCTGAAACTACATACTTTTGGTTACAGAATCCAAGTTGTAAATAATGGCAAAGGCAGGGCCTACTTTCTGTTAAGGTAAAACTTCAGTAGTAAAACACATTAAGAAGAATGGTAATATGTGGTCCCAATACTTTTCATAATAAAGAAGCAGGATATGCATGATTTACTTTATTTATAAACTTAGTTTGTTTGTTTGTTTTGAATTTCGCGCAAAGCTACACGAGGGCTATCTGCGCTAGCCGTCCCTAATTTAGCAGTGTAAGACTAGAGGGAAGGCAGCTATTCATCACCACCCACTGCCAACTCTTGGGCTACTCTTTTACCAACGAATAGTGGGATTGACCGTCACATTATAACGCCCCCACGGCTGAAAGGGCGAGCATGTTTGGTGGGATGGGGATGCGAACCCGCGACCCGCAGATTGCGAGTCGAGCGTCTTAACCACCTGGCCATGCCGGGCCATAAACTTAGTAACAAGACATTGGCAAATCGAGCTAGTATTTTAAACACATAGCTAGGATACCACAAGTTAAAGAAGTTGTAACAGACAATCTAACCATTAGGAATGAACACCACATTAGATACCTAGAATGTAACTAATCAGTAATGCTGTAAGTTTGATCACTCAAAAGTTGTGCAAGTCTCAAATAAGAGACTAAGTCTTCTATATTACAATTGTAAAAACCCACAATACAGAACGGATTCTCAATTACAAAAACTACCCTTGTATAATAAAAAGTGAAGCACTTGATGTGTAAATGCCCTGCAGCTGAAAAGACAAATCATAAATTACATATTGTGCATGCATACTTCTCTCTATGCTCATTTTCCAAAAAACAAAACTTACCCACAAATTCTTGCCGACTGCTATCCCAAAGCGGTGCAGCTCTGACTCCTAGAAATAAATGGTTGGGATCTTTGATTAGTTTCACTTTTATATATTACTTTGGTATTGCTTAGCAAAATAACTTAAAAATGTTGTGGTGTATTTGCTATCTGATTCCAATATGACAGAAGAATATTTCTCACTGCAACTACCTTATTTATATGAAGACAGTTTGATTATTTTGATCTGCATGGAAAAATTCACCTTATTAAAAAAATATCATGTTGCATTACTTTTAGCAAGTGCTCTGTGCCAAGCCTTAATACATTCACGACATTGTGCACCACCAGTGGTAAATTTGCACATTTTCTGTTGGACGTCGTGAGCCACCAGTGGTGCACACTATGATTTAAGTAATAATAATCAAATGACATTTTTTGTTGTTGTCTTATTTATGAAAGAGATCTCAATTAGTTTGTTTTTTTTGCTTCAGTTACTCAATAATAAATTTAATGAAAAAAAAAAATTATAAACGAGTGACAGGTACTCACTTCTCTTACCTACTTGGGTAAATAGGAATAGATTCAGAAGAAATTTAATGTGTTCAGGTCTTTCAAATGGAAGGATTCATATTTTTCTAACAAACCATCAAAAAAGGTACGGTTTTCATTTTCAGGCAAGTGAAGAAGTTAACAATACACAAGACTAAAAAAATATTCACGATTCATCATTGTACTACGAGACAACCACCAGGCATAATCCATTGAACAAATGTATCAGAATATTAGCTTTAATTTTTTCCTACTTTATTTGAAATGTAAAATGTACAACAAATTGTCCACAAATGACTGAACATTTACAGCACTAACTCTCTCACTAGGGACTATCAATTCAACCTAAATCTTGACCCCAAATTGACCTTTAAAGTTTTCCATGCTATAACTTAACATGTTTTGTGTATCATCACAAAATTTTGCAAGCTTTCAGTAAGCATTACAAGTCTTTTATAGACAGAAAATAAGAATTTTTAATGAAATATTTTTATACTTTTTTCATCTGAAAATTGTCAAATTTCATCTGCATAATCTCTAAAAATCTTCCAAAATAAATTTCAAAGTTTTTTTTTCAGTAAAAGTTTATACTTTACTTTCTTTACAATAACTATACAGGGTTGGTCTATTTGACTGACCTTGTAATCACCATGAAAATAAAGTGATATATAACTTCAATTTGTAACAGAAAACTAGAATAATCATAAATAGCTTAAAAGTAGTAACAGTATACAATTGTTTATACTTATATTTTATTGTTTTATTACCCTGTGAACCCAGTCTAATAATTCCACCACCACACACACACGATAATGGTACTACTACACTAAATTTTCTGTTTAACCCTTTTAAGACAGGTCACAGGTGAAAGACCATGTCATCTTGTTTGTTGACTCACATTCAAAATTTCATTGAACTACTATTTCATGAACTTATGTCAATAAGTTTGGTACCAAACTGTAGATTATAATTCAAGTTTTAGAACTATACATTACTCAATTTGTTAATTTAAAAGTAAATATTAAAAAACAGATGAACATCGATTTTTGTGTGTCATGTGGTATGTTGAATGCAGCACTGGTTCAAATTAGATGTTCGTGATGTCTAAATACCAAGTCTATAGTTTCATACAAATTAGGAACTCAAATTACAGATATTGACAAGCTAGAATATAAAATAAGAAGGTTTTTCTTTTCTATTTGCTAATATATTGCTAACGTAATAAATCAAACACAGTGTCACCCCGCTCCTCTTTCCATTTTTGGAAACTCTCCCTTATATACACTTACTTCTATATATGACATGAATAACTAATCGGAAGCTCAGAATGCCCCCCCCCCCCCTAGTGGTTTTCTCAGCCTTTCTAGCATTCCTTCTGCCATTTCTTTCTTTTGAATCAAGATTCCAATGAGGTAGGTTG
>NW_013666860.1:115195-119344 GCF_000517525.1 Limulus polyphemus | reverse complement strand
TTGTGTGTGTGTGTGTGTGTGTGTGTGTGTGTGTGTGTGTGTGTGTGTGTGTGTGTGTGTGTGAGAGTTTAAGAGAAACTTACCATTGTGAACAAGAGCAAAAAATGCTTTTTTCACCTGAAAAATAGAACAACATTTCAACCTATTAATAAAACTGAACAATCTTTAACTAACAACAACAGAAAAAAAAACATGGCTTCTCTAACATTTAGTGCTTAAATTTTTGACTAGTGCACTTATCTGCACAATGCTCATTAGGTATCAATTAACCCAAACACACAAATTTAAAAGTACTTGGATAGAATATCTGAAGTTCATTTTTATTCACAGACAAACAGCAGTCCTAAAACTATAGTAACTAGTATTTAAGTATACATTCAAAAGTTTATTGTTAAGCCTACGATAATTACAAATTAGCTTAATGTTTCTTTAAAGTTTACATTCTCAAAATACTTAACATAAAAAAAGTCAAATATGAACTAAAATTTTACATGCTGTAACATGACTCATGAGTTAATATTACAACTTTAAGCCTATTACAACATATTTTGTACCCTAACTCCAATCCAAGATGAATTTACAGTATACTATTCAACATACAGTTAAACCTAATATTCACAAATAACTTTACAAGAAGGTGAATGGTTTACTAAAAATGTTAACTTTACTTGAGCATCTGACTGTTATTATTAAGCAATATTTAATAACGTGCATCTGACTAATAAACAACATTAATCAAGCAGTACAGTCACACTAGAGAAATAAAAATAAGCATGTTGCGATGCGTTCTTTCATTGGGCAAGTTCCTTTAAATTATTTGGTGATAAAAAATACAAGGTCAAGTTCATGCAACAAGTTTTTTTCTCCGTAACATTTAATACACACTACTTAAACTTGTGTGCAGTTATAGACACAACTTAACAACTAATATTTGCTTTCAATTTCTTTGTTAACCAACCAATTAGCTTAACCCTACAAATACTAAATATATTCAATTACTCACTAATTTCTCTAAATTCTCATTCATTACTCAACTGAATACTTCACTGAGCTTAAAGCACTCAACTAAATGGCAAAATAACACTAACTGCTTATTCGTACTTATAACTTCATCACCTATTTTATATTTCACAAAGTGTCAATCATTACATCATCAGTAGCTCCTCTAGCTAACATACAAAATTAAAACATTACACATATAGCATAAAACAAGTAGATCTGATGTTTATAAATCACTTTCAGAAGCAGAATACCCGAGCATTAGGTAAAATATTTTAGTGTCCATGTGTAGCAGCACTAGAAGGATTAGAATTAATCAGCCTTCAAAGTTGCCCGAGCACCCCCGAGCTCACATCGTCTCATGCAATTACATCAAAAGAAAGGTATTATATAAACTAGCCAGGCTACTCATTCTATGCATAGGGAGCATTTAATTTTATAAGCTAAATTATACACTACTAAATTTCATAACATTTTAAAAGGGACAAAATGGAGCTTATTAGCCCATCAAGGATGTTCCTTCTAGCTCCCAACTATAACCACCACTCACTACTCATGTATTTATCCTATCTTTTCTTGAACTTAGATACATTTTCTGCCTCCACCACTCTTGAAGACAGCTCATTCCAAAAGCCAACCACCCTGTTTGAAAAGTAATACCATCCAAACTGCAGAAAACTCCTACGTCGCCAAAATTTGAATTTATGACCCCTTGTCCTGTTGTTTTCACTGCTTAACACAAAAAAAGTTTGATGGATCTATATTATCATGACCTGTAATATTCTTAAACACCTCAATCAAATCCCCTCCAACTCTTCTTCTCTCCAAAGAAAACAAGCTTAGAGATTTTTAGTCTCTCCTTATATGACAGTCTCACCATGCTTCAGGTCTTTCATAGGTTGACAGTTGGCTCGGGTGTCCTGGACACGTGTCCAGACAGAACCAACCTTGGCAACTCATTTGCACTCAATGTATACATCCTAACATGAACTGGATATATTATAGTAGGTAGATTATAGTGTTATAAAATAACAATTCAACCTTAGAAAATTACACTGTACATTTGGAAGTTAACAGGAGTAAAACAAATTTATTGTTAGACATAGGTTCACATGCTAAAAAAATGGAAAAACCAAACTTTCATCACAGACTAACTTACCAGTAACTGGGTGTCAAATACTACCAATTTGGCACTAATGGGAATGATATCATAGCAGCGAAAATACTGGAAAAACTTTATGTATATCAAGTTTTCATCATCACCTGTTAATGTAAACAATGAACAAAACCTCTTTCATGATTGTGAACACAAATCATAGTCTAAAAAAAAAAGTTCAGAAACATAAAACACACAAACAAAAAAACATTAAAGTTACATGTAACTTTTGGCTTGGCAAGAATTTGTAAGTTGTCAGAATCTAGCTATTAATGGGGTTAAATATTGTATCACAGCCACACAAGCTCTGGAAAAAAAGTTAAAACACAGGTTCTTAAATTGTATTTTTAAAGGATAAATCTTTTGCAACTCTTTATTGTCAAGTAAAAACAAAGTCCCACACACCATACTGAAAATTTACTGTATGCACTGTTCAGCAATCTGATACTTCTTGCATAGGTTAACAAGATAACACTAATATTAAAATTTTGTTTCACCGTTTGCCAAATTTGAACAACTTCTTAATGTTAAATATCAATTTAGTCCATATTTGAAGTATGATGAAGTAAGTTTAAACGTGCAGACTTACGTACTGTTAAAAGAGTATCATACCTGCCAAATACATTTATGCTATCTTTTAGTTATGTAAATTTAGTTTTCATGAGAAAAGGCTAATCTTTATACTTACTAGTAAACTGACTTATAGATATAATCTGCCCTTATTTATTTTTTACTTTAATTGTAGAATAGTGTTTTACAAATATTTATGTACTACTTTCATACAAATTTAATTAAAAGGGCCATGGGAGTGTATATATAACCAGTGCATCCTACACTGTCAAGACAATCATGGTTTCTTTTTTTAAAGCTTACCACAAGAAAACTAAATTAAACATGAGTAGAAGACTTAGCATAGTAAAGTATTTCAATCCGTAAAATACATAATGTTACTAACTATTTTAATGCCAGTAACTACAGCTGTATTTTAAAACCTTACCTAGATCTGCTATGTCGATTTTATCACACAGTGGATCACTTGAAAGCTGCACAAAAACATTAAAAGCATTGAGGCAAACTTGTCCTAAATGATTTCTTAGAGCATTAACATGAAATAAAGATTAGAACTACTCACAAGCCTGTAAAAATATTTAAGCTGTTAACTGAAAAAGCTTTTTTACAATTTTGAAGTCATACATTACACCATATTGAAAACACATGGTGTTGTCTACTTCAGAAGTTACAATTTAAAAAAATATTTGTAACAAAACACAACTTTTTAAAAACTACCTTTCAGTAAACTCCGTCAATTCTTTAGATAATGTTACTGCTTAGCGGAAAGTTAGTTTCAATGTCTAAAATATACATACATACAAAATTTCAAGGAGTATTACATTGTTTTCCAAAATTATTTAACACAGCAACAACAACAATAATAATAATAATAATACATTGTCAGCATAGCCTCTAAAATATGAGTAATAATAAACACACCAACTGCTGAAAAAAGTTAATGTGATACATCTTTGGAGATTCAATAGGCTTAATCCACCATCCAGAGTTTCACAACCTTTCAATATGCAGGTATTTAAAACTTAAGGAAAACTGTACTAATAGTTTGAAATCTGTCTCCAAAACAGATGGATAAAGCTTGTTGAACCTTTTACAATGGATAGCCAAAATACTTTACTACAGAAATGATTTATTTAATAACCAATATAAAACTAGAGAGTATGACAGCAATATCACATTCACAGCAATTAATCTTACTAACCAGTTTCTTTTTCAAACGTTGTTGGTAATGTCTAAAACTTCTGCGAAATGATCGAATCCTCTGCATACTCAAGAAGGCTCGTATGACAAATTTATTGAAGTTTTACAGAAAAAGAATTTGGTAATGCACAATATATTTTACTTTATCAAAAATTTTCTGTTGAATTACAACATTATTACTATTACTTATGACTACAATTTAAAAAATAAACTTCTTTATATAT
>NW_013666860.1:105897-114232 GCF_000517525.1 Limulus polyphemus | reverse complement strand
GTATTTCGGCATTGAGTTGCACATCACTTACAGAGTATTTCAACATTGAGTTGTGTATTGTTTACAGGTGCCTTTTTGAGACGACATTCAGTTGACCCAGACAGGAGAAGAGGATCTCTGGGCCAGAACGGTTGTGACCATCACACACTCTTAATTCACAGAGCAGAATCCCGTGGGGTGAGTTACTATCTTTATTTTTTGGTTTACTTAAGATTTTGTCGTCAACGGTAATACTGTGTACATTCACCTTCTGGTGAATATTCCAAAAATTGCTTACTTAAATGAATGTGTATAAAATACTGCAGTGTTAAACAGTTGACTTCGTAACCAGCATAAGGTTTCAGCGTGCAGCTTCCGCGGTACGTTTTTTTATTGGTGCTAAAGCGATTATTTATTTTAAACCCTGTATCGAAACACAAGTGATTGAATATAGCACGTAAAAACTGGCGTGACACTATTTTTGATAACTAAAATACTTATGCATGTGAAAAAGAATGTACATTATAAATATATATATATAAAGCATAAAAAAATCTGTGTGTCTGTTTGTTCGTTATCTAACTACTCCTAGGTCGCAGGTCCAATCTCAACCAAACTTTGTGGGGTGATAGTTTGGAACGAGGGGCATGTTCATGGGAGTTCACAACCCTCTCCACCCACGATTATTGCTGTTATTGAATATTTATTGTCTTTGGCATGAGTTTACGTTAACTAGATTCATAGATGGCGCCACGCACTTCAATACAAATATTATTAAATTTCCTTTTATACAACATGCACAAAGTGATGGAGGGCACACGAACGTCTTATATATCTCAGAGAGTGCGCTATCACTCTCTATGGAGGAATGCAATGAAAAAATGACCGCCACTATTGCAATAATACTTAAACTCAGTTAAAGTTTCAACTCCAACAGTCATCATACGGCTGATGTGAAGAGCTGCTTCTTGAGTTATACCCACTTCCTACTTTGACCTGTAACCTTTCAACTTCGGTCCGTGTGACACTTCTGCGGCCAATAACCGTAAATTAATTAATCACGCGAAACACTGTGGAAGGACATTAAAAGCTGGGTGTTGAAAGCGAATAACAGAAAGCACCCCTACCGCCACTACTTTGTCCGCTACCTCTTCCTACAAAGTCACCTTCACCATCACACAGTGTATACCATGTTTTAAGTATATACATATTGATTTCTTAAAGCGTATACAAAACTTTTGGTGAGGTAATAATGAAAACTGTAATAATATGTTATGTTATAAATAAATTGTGTGAAAGTTAGGTTTTTTATGTTATTTATCATAGCATCTACCCCTAAATTCATAGCCCCTACAAAGAACGGGTACCTCAGCTTGTAAGGAATATAACTTGACCAAGACAAGTGCACTTGTACTTACTATCTTATGTTAAATTGCGGCTATACCCAAATTTGAAGCATAATATGTAACGTTTTCACTTTCTGAGCTCATGTGCCCCTTCCTGTGTTCAGTAATTTGAACTTCGCTCCGAATACTACAAACTTGTTTTTACAGTTGTGGGCATTCTGGAAAACACACACCAAAAAACTGTAGTTTAATATTATTAAAATTAAAAACAACAACTTTAGATTAATATTTATAAGATTTAAACAAAAACTGTAGTTTAATACTTACAAGATTTAAACAAAAACTGTAGTTTAATACTTACAAGATTTAAAAAATTCGTTCACTTCCTGTTCTATAGGTTGACTATTCGTTCTCTTCCTGTTCTTTAGGTTGACCATTAATCACTTTGATGCTCTGATCAGCAGTTTTTCAAATATAGTTATATGGAAACGGTGTGTGAAGTAACACAAGCAAAAGAATTCGTTCACTTCCTGTTCTATAGGTTGACTATTCGTTCTCTTCCTGTTCTTTAGGTTGACCATTAATCACTTTGATGCTCTGATCAGCAGTTTTTCAAATATAGTTATATGGAAACGGTGTGTGAAGTAACACAAGCAAAAGGGGACATTTATGTTTCCGTGACAGTGCTCGAGAGGGAGATATAAACGTGTTCGTAGTAGTGACCTAGAGTGAAACATGTATGTGTACGTGGCTGTATTAGATATAGCAGTAACACGTTTAAAAGGGTTCGGATTTTGGAAAAGAGTCTGTTGAAGTTATTGAAGCCACCTTTTCTATACCAGTGAGATATATATGTGTCTGTATCAGTTCTCTAGAGTTAATTAATAATTAGACTTAGGTGATTATATAGGATACTAACTAAAGACCACCTTATTTTTGTGAAGTTAATATATTAAACCAACAGCTTTCACTAACGTTGGTCTTTTCATACTTACAAGCCACACACACATACATAAAACCAAATTTACTACCCGGTACTTGAAGCGAAGAGATGGGTAATGTTTCTGTGTTTCGTAAATAAGAAATACTATATTATTTCTTTCTTTTTACTTTCATTAACAGCCTTGGTCAGAATAAGTATTGTTATAGTGTGAACGCCTTTTTCGAGCTGGCAAAGCATGATTATAATTCATGCACTTGACATTAGTATTAGGTCTATCATATTTTAAACATTGCATTCTGTATCTAGTCCCTTAGGATTTTTCACGAATTAGAAGAGCGTAAAACAATTATATTCGAACCACGCTTTGTTCGCCGTATCTATTGCCAACGACGCTTCACGCTCAGTCGAGAACACATCAGGGCGGCTGAGATACAACAAACACAAGTAAATTAATTATATTCATTCTTCGCCAGCTTGAAAAAGGCGTTCACACCATAACAATTGTTGTCGTAACAAATGGCTTACATAAATAATATTCCAACTACTACTGTGTTTGTTGTGGTCCAGCTGGTTTAAATGTGTAATATATATATATATATATATACTTTTATTATTATATTTTTATTATGGATATTGTTTTGCATTGTTAACCTGGTGTATGTTTTTAAGACTAACCTAAATTTCCTAAGCTGGCCGAACCTCGTAAGATACTGATATTAAGGCCGAAAATGTCGTTAACAGCGAAGGTACCTAACTGATTAAAATACATTCTAATATTTATAAGTACAAAAAGCAAGAAAACAATATTTAATTTGCTATACTGATTACCAGGTTCATTTTTAATTTCGATCTTTGTAGGGCTTGCTCTGATCAGAAGTTATTGTTAATTAAAAATATTTTCTAATTTAATTTTACAAAATTCAAATGTTTAAAGTAAGATACAAAGTATGCAACTTATTTTTATTCCCGACGGTTTTGCATGAAAGGATTTCTCAAGAAACTTCAGCTAACTTAAGGGCGAAACCTATGAAATTAAAAAAAAGAAAATAATTTTTGTCTTTGAAGCCAGTCGCAGCTTCTTTTCTGATTTTTATCTTATATTCTCCAGTTTCGTTACCTTCATTTACATATACAGAAAATTCAGGTATTGATTTATGGAGAAATACGAGGAAATTGTCACATCGAAATCTAGAGTAAGTGTAGCGCTGGAGCTCAGCCTATAAATAAACTGGCGTGCACGTGTTAATCTACGTTATTGCCATGCAACTGCAGATATAAAATATAATTCATGATAATATTTTTTCTCAGGTTTACATATGTATAAATGTATCTCTATGAAATATATGCGTTGATCCGTCTTTTATTGTTGGGATAAGTTTCTGTAAATGAGAAGCTCCGTGAACTGCCACCAATGAAGTCGTAACTTCAAATATAAATCAGAGGATTCTCTTCACGTGTCACTGCCACCGATAAGAAAAGAAAATTGATTGTTTCTGAGAAAGGTATGTAACAATCCTTTCTGACACAAAATATTCGTTCACTTATATCATAAAGGTGCATTCAAATCGGGGATTTAGAATTTCTATGACGGATGTTTTCCTTGTAATTAATGGCATTGGGAAACAAAGGAATATGGATCAACTTGGGGTATCAGGACAATCCAAAAAGAGATCTGCTGCAAGTCAAGCTCCACCTGTGGTAAGCGTCGTGTAAAAGATGAGAGCCCACGAACACAAATGTCAGTGGAAAAAGCCACCCACGTGCCCCTAGCAATAGTATGCAACATTATCAAAAAAAGGATCTCAGTCACGAATAGTGATAGAAGTTATATGTATACCAGTTACTTCCACGACATATCCGTTCATCTGTTACATACCTCAAGCAGTTGGAAAATTAAACTGGTATTCATGTTATTACATAAGCAGCCACACTGATCAAGTCACCTAAGGATTTCTGTACAATCGGACTGTTGAAATGGGAGGTGCGAAACCGTCTTCTTCGTACACTAGATGAGATATGGAAAGCAAGCAGGGAAGAGTGGTGCACTTTTGATATGACTGCCTTCCAACTAATCATCTTACGAGTGAAACTATGTTGCAGTTGTCAAGATGCACGGCCGATAGATAGAGTATGACTAGACGTGGCAACATGGTGAGGTCCTAAAATCGTTTTAAAGTAACGTACTCAACCTCTGTGGTGTTAATGTTGTTGTTTTATGTACTATTGTAATTTAATTATTTTAAGTTGATTTTTCCGGAAAGTTAATTTACAACAGTTTGCTACATAGCATTATTTCATTAATTTAAAAGTTACTTTTTTGAATTCTGTTACCTGTAATCTACCTCTTAATAATGAATGAGTTTGTTTTAAGCACTATTTCTGATGTAATACCACCGAATCGGTTGTTTTTAAGTCAATCAACGAAAGTCTGAAAAGATATGTCTTAGATGCTATTTTGATAGAGTTGAACGAAATTTTCTGAAAAGTCAAAACAAAAAAAAAAAAAATAAATAAATAAAACGATTTTCTGTGAAGCCCTGTACTGAAACTAAGCAATTTGTTCTACGGATGAAATACTTTTTATTAAACGCTATTTTGTGAGTAACATTTTTCCTGAAGGGCTATTTTGAATTTATTAAACGCACCTTTCTGAAGCTCTAGTGTGAAAAATAAAGCGAGGACTTTCCCGAAACGCTTTATGAACATTATTTATAAACTATAAACAGATAGTTATGAAGTACTATTTCATTTTAAAATTAATAATTTAATTCACTGGAGAAACATTTTAGACTTAAAAAATTATGCAACCAGTTAAGTACCTGAAACATTATTTTGAAAGCGAAGATGAAGTTTTCGGAAAGACTATTTTTGAACTGAAGAAAGCAATAATCTTAAGAACCAGTGTGAAGGCTTATAACACTAAAAATTGGGTTTCGATACTTGTGATGGACACAGCAAAAAGCCTATTGTGTAGCCTTGTGATTAATAACAAATTTAAGAGCTATTTTGAAACTAATAAACGAATTTGCGGCTAAACCGTTATTTTGAATGAATAAACGTTTAAGCACAAAGATACATACACTATAGGTTATCTGCGCAGTGCTCACCACGGGTATCGAACTCTGATTTTTAGCATAAAAGCTCTCAAGCATACCACTGAACCACTGGAAGGCACGATTAAATGAATTCATCCAAATAATATTCTTTTTGTTTTGTTTTTGTTGTTAAGCACATAGTTAAGCAATGGATAATCCGTAATTCGCCTACCGCAGGTATCGAAACCCGATTTTTAGTTTTATAGATCCACAGACGTACCGCTGAGTCACCTGGACGCGTAGTGTTCTGAAACTAATAATCAAATCTGTATAAAGCGATATTTTGAACGTTTGTTTGTTTGTTTGTTTTAGCACAAAGCTACACATATTGTCTATCTGCGCCCTGACTACTACGGAAAATCGAACACCCGAACGTAGCGTTGTAAGTTCGTAAAAAAAAAGTTATTTTTGATATACTGCAAGACAATTGGTAAGGTCCGAACTGATACGTTTGCTTACCTGCTAGGTTGGTTAACTCTAGCTTTGTGAAGAGAGATCATGATTTATTAATTGTCTCGTGTTAAAGCGGGGGAAAGTGAGGTAAGACGGTCCTCTCAGGTAAAACGGCCACCACTGTACATCATTAGTTATGACGTGCTGCCATCTAGAATAAATTATATGCAACTATTGTTCACGTGATCCCGTGCATAAACACACCATGGATGATTAAAGTGCGACTTCAATTTTTTTTTTTGAACAACTTTGATCTAAGGTAATCAATTTGAATTTTCTATGGTTACAAGATACATAATTCAAGGATTTTTGTTGGATTCAATCAATGAAGAATTATAGACAGCCAAATATGCCGTAAAAGAAACTCAGTTCAAATTCAATGATTTTTTACAACGTGCAATTACTTCATGATCAGTTGCTTAAACTATGACTCCTCCTCTCCACGGGCCTGTCTTACCCCACATTAATGATGTATTTTCGCCATAGATATCGGCCGCAATGTATGTCATTACCTCACATTAGTACCCTCGTTATTTTACGCCACCGTCCTGCATAATGCGCAACTTGCGCATGACGAAGTCTTCTCGATCCAGGCTGAAAGTATTTAAATTATGATTTAAGCATATTTGATAAACGCAGCACTTATTTAAATTGCAGTTGTTATGGGTTACATGCGGTCAATTTTAACCCATCTTGAGGGGGCCGTTTTATCCAACTTTATAGGTAAAACGGTCCCAGCCACAAGAAGTTAATTTTTTCAATATTTAAAACAGGCCAAAATCCAATCCTTGTTTTAACTAGAAATGCTATATAATAAAGCAGGGTATATTTTCAAACGTTTTGCTTTTTTCAAGACATTTATCTCAATTAGTGAAAACCGCACTCAAGATGACCGTCTTACCCCACCTTCCCCTATATGTTTAACTCTTTCACTGCCACATTCATAAACATTTATCCCAGTGCCAGGATTATTTATAGATAAATAAAGAAATATCTACGTTTTGAAAGCGATTGAAGTATAGGGTTTGTTATTTCTGTCTTTGATTTTTTAAACCTTTGTGTTTTCCTAACATCGGTGCTCTAGAATGGGACATATGTGTCCGTGGCAGTTCTCTAGAGGGAGATACATGTGTCCGTGAAAGTGCTCTAGAGTCGGATATATATATATATGTTCTTATCAGTGCTCTGGAGTGGGACATATATGTGTCCGTGACATTGCTTAAAAGGGATATATATATATGTATCTGTATCAGTGCTATAGAGTGAGATATATATGTGCCTGTATCAGTGCTATAGAGTGAGATATATATGTGCCTGTATCAGTGCTATAGAGTGAGATATATATGTGTCTGTATCAGTGCCCTAGAGTGAGACATATATGTGTCCGTATCAGTGCTATAGAGTGAGATATATATGTGTCCGTATCAGTGCTATAGAGTGAGATATATATGTGTCCGTATCAGTGCTATAGGTTTGCTATTACTAATAGTTTTAATATTCAAACGTTTCGGGAGCTGATGTGCTGCCGTCTTCAAGGGAGTGCTAAGAACGACGTTTTTATTTTTGTCATGGCAGTGGCTGAGATTCGATCCTGAATCTTCTTAAAAAAGACCCTGTTGTACGACCCATTTGTCAAGGGTATACGGGATTTTGGGATTATTATTGTTTATTGTAGTGGGTAAAGTTCAGTATTGTGAAGTACGCCCTTCTAGTAGTGAAATATTTGTATTTTATTATTATATATGAAATTGTGTATAATATTCTGGTAGTGCCAGTCATGAGTTTGGACATCTTCAAAATACACACGTAGTTGTGCAAAATGTAATAACTGGTATTTATCAGCTTTGTTTGTTTGTAATTAAATAGAAAGCTACACACTGGGCTATCTGTGCTCTGTCCACCACGGGTATCGAAACCCGTTTTCTAGCGTTAGAAGTCCGCAGACATACCGTTGTGCCATTGGGGGCTATTTAGCAGTAATGTTTTCGTGTGGTAATGCATTTACTTTATTATGGTTTGTCTGTAATTAACGAACAATCTTGTGAGATTGTTCGCGTTGAATATATTGTTTCAAACGTAAGTGAACTTTATATACATGTTATAACATATGCTATTGCTTGAATTGTGACATTTTTTTTACAAATATTTTAATAAATAAAAGAATATTTATGTTACGTTTATGAAAAACGTTTGTAATTACATTTTCTTTCTGTACGTAACGGAGAAAATATTATAAATTTTCATGAACAATGAACTTGAAATGCATATCACATGTTATATAGAACACAGAAACTCACTGTTTTGTGACTAAAGATCACTAACAAATTCTAAATTATGAACTAGAAGTTTAATGTACATGTTATGATGCAGGTGTAAGATTGTGAGGATATTCTATTATGAAATAAATCAGGAAAATAGTTGTTTTTCAACGCGTGTGAAAATTGAACTGTTTTTGTGATTTTGTATGATGTGTATTGTTGCGTCAGCGAGTCACATGACCACGTGACGCAACGTTTCTA
>NW_013666860.1:103910-104897 GCF_000517525.1 Limulus polyphemus | reverse complement strand
AAGATATATATATGTGTCTGTATCAGTGCTATAGAGTGAGATATATATGTGTCTGTATCAGTGCTATAGAGTGAGATATATGTGTCTGTATCAGTGCTATAGAGTGAGATATATATGTGTCTGTATCAGTGCTATAGAGTGAGATATATATGTGTCTGTATCAGTGCTATAGAGTGAGATATAATGTGTCTGTATCAGTGCTATAGAGTGAGATAATATATATGTGTCTGTATCAGTGCTATAGAGTGAGATATATATGTGTCTGTATCAGTTCTCTAGAGTGGACCATTTATGTTTCCGTGACAGTGCTCGAGAGTGAGATATATATGTGTCTGTATCAGTTCTCTAGAGTGGACCATTTATGTTTCCCGTGACAGTGCTCGAGAGTGAGATATATATGTGTCTGTATCAGTGCTATAGAGTGAGATATATATGTGTCTGTATCAGTGCTATAGAGTGAGATATATATGTGTCTGTATCAGTGCTATAGAGTGAGATATATATGTGTCTGTATCAGTGCTATAGAGTGGGATATATATGTGTCTGTATCAGTGCTATAGAGGGAGATATATATGTGTCTGTATCAGTGCTATAGAGTGAGATATATATGTGTCCGTATCAGTGCTATAGAGTGAGATATATATATGTGTCTGTATCAGTGCTATAGAGTGAGATATATATATGTCTGTATCAGTGCTATAGAGTGGGATATATATGTGTCTGTATCAGTGCTATAGAGGGAGATATATATGTGTCTGTATCAGTGCTATAGAGGGAGATATATATGTGTCTGTATCAGTGCTATAGAGTGAGATATACTATGTGTCTGTATCAGTGCTATAGAGTGGGATATATATGTGTCTGTATCAGTGCTATAGAGGGAGATATATATGTGTCTGTATCAGTGCTATAGAGTGGGATATATATGTGTCTGTATCAGTGCTATAGAGGGAGATATATATATGTCCGTATCAGTGCTATAGAGTG
>NW_013666860.1:100671-103030 GCF_000517525.1 Limulus polyphemus | reverse complement strand
GTTGAAATACACCTGTATATTATAAGAAACTCAATCCAAATCAATGTTGAAATACACCTGTATATTATAAGAAACTCAATCCAAATCAATGTTGAAATACACCTGTATATTATAAGAAACTTAATCCAAATCAATGTTGAAATACATCTGTAAGTGATGTTTAACTCAATGTTGAAATACACTTGTATATTATAAGAAACTCAATCCAAATCAATGTTGAAATACATCTGTAAGTGATGTTTAACTCAGTGTTGAAATACACCTGTATATTATAAGAAACTCAATCCAAATCAATGTTGAAAAACATCTGTAAGTGATGTTCATCTCAATGTTGAAACATACCTGCAAACGATACACAACTCCATGTTGAAATAACACCCAAGTGAGCGAAATATTCAAAGCACTTTTATTTGGAAATTTTCTCGCAAAGAAAAATGAAAACCTGCATTTTATTCATACGATTTCAAGAGTTTTTTTTTGTTTTATCACACTTAGAAGTTCATTCAACATAAAAACTGCGACAAGGACAATTAAATATGACGTAGGGCGATTTCCAGAAACTTTTTTGTGTAAATCAATTTCTATTTATAAATATCACTTCGTAAATGTATCTTAGTCATTATAAGTAAGAACGGTATGATATTTTCAGGTAAAACTGATTTGCCGACAAGTATCAGGTAAATCCACAAATTAAAGCAGATTCGATCCAGAAATAAGAGGAGAGTCCTGTAAAAGATAACTTAATTTAGTTCTTCTTAAGACGAAAAAATAATGAATTTGCACAAATTTGAATAAATGAATAAAGTCTTTTATAACAAATACACGACAAACACAGACGAAAGGACAGTCCTTATTAGTAGGCTGTGATTAGTTACACAACTTCCTTTCTCTTCCTAGAACTAAAACACGTTGTTCTTGAGAGAAAACTTTACTTGACGATCTCCTATTATAAACTGGCTAAAGAAAGCGCACCTGAATTCAACAGGTAAACTCGCTTTCTTTGTCCAGTCGACAGCATCACCCCGTGACCTTTGTTCTTTCACAGCCATGGTCAGCTGTTACACCGAGTCAATGTCATAATCGGTCAGCAAAGGATATTACAGTGTTAATCCTTTTAACCCGAATGCCATATGTTGCTGCAATATCCTTTCGGGCAGGAGAAACATTATCTACTTTTGAAAACAAAGAAACGAAACAAACTAGAACAAAGTCATTTTAACGACTGTCTGTACCACATGTTGACACCACTACCGCAAGGAAACAAAACAACCGAAAAAATTGTCTATATCATTAAAGCAGGCAGAAAACATGTACACATATAACAACGGTATATGAAATGAGCTGTATTAATTACTGAGTTAGATCTCAGTTTTGATTTACATAGGTAACTTGTTTTGACCGGAAGGTAATGATAATTATCATAATAACATAGAATCACAACAATTTTTTAACATAGTAGAGTTTTAAGTTTCAGTTTCGTTTTCTTCTTCTCGGTATCTGCGTTATCATCCAGAGAGGGAATTCACCAAAACGTAAGCTGCTCAGTGAAGCGTTTCTCAAAGTGTGGGGCACGCCCCATAGGGGGTGCAAAAGATCTATTGGGAGAGGCGAGCAATAGGGCAGAGTCAATAGTGCAATAAAACAAGATTAAGCGTTTTAATATTTTTTTTTATTAACGAAAATGATAAGTAATTCCTACAGTACATATAGCGTTTTTAATGTTGTATCCGTGTATTATATCTTGTCACTTAACTCATTCTTTCACTCATTTTAAAAAGGGGGCAGGGCGAAAGAAACCATATTTATTAAAGGGAGCGTGGATGATAAAAGTTTGGGAAACGCTGGCTTACTGCAAATTGTGACGAGCACTAGACAGTACAAATCACCACAGAATAATTTGAATAACATTTTACTAACAATCTGGTTGTGGAAATACTACTGAATCTTCTACAGACTACGATTTCAGTGACAGTTCTGGTAATGTTTCCCTTCCTTATATATATATATACGTGTTTTAGAATTTCGCACATAGCTACACAAAAACATTCTGTGCGCAGCTGACCCTAATTTTGAACTGGTAGACTAGAAGGAAGGCAGCTAATTAGCAGCACCTACTGCCAACTCTTGTCTGATTGAATAATGGGATTTGACCATCACTCTTATAGCGCACACGGCCCCAAAATGCAGAGTACATTTTCATGGTAACGCGCCCGCCGCACCATATATAATGAGATGTTTATTAAGTTTACTGCATAAACTTTGCTAATAGTTTAGTCCACATCTCTAGTAAGGCTGTGGATTATCTGCTATACTGTTTATTCAACGCCTTTACGAAGGCTGTGGATTATCTGCTATACTA
>NW_013666860.1:93183-99671 GCF_000517525.1 Limulus polyphemus | reverse complement strand
CCCCCCGCCGGACGCCCATGTCACTCAGCATAAGTCTGGGCACTCAATCTATGTCTGACCACTCAATTTAAGTCCGACCACTCAGTCTAAGTATGATTATTAAATCTAAGTTTGATCACTCAATATAAATCTGGGCATTCAACCAATGTCTGATTACTCAACCTAAGTCTGATCGCCCAGTACAAGTCCGACCATTCAGTATAAAGTTTAACCACTCAACCTAAGTCTGATCGCTCAGTACAATTCCGATCACTCAGTATAAATGTGGGCATTCAACCAATGTCTGACTACTCAACCTAAGTCTCATCGCTCAATACAAGTCCGACCATTCAGTATAAAGTTTAACCACTCAACCTAAGTCTGATCGCTCAGTATAAGTCCGACCATTAAACTTATGTTTGACCACTCACAATACGTCTGATTATTCAACCTATTTTATCACTCAGTATAACTCTGACCACTCATCCTAAGTCTGATCACTCAATCTATATCTGATTACTCAATATCTACAAGTCCACAAAGTAGTTTCTAGGAAAACTATTTTATTGTTGACGATCATTTAGGTGTCGTTATGCTTTACGTTTTGTACAACATTTTTGTTCTCGAAACACTACGAAACCTTTCAATGCTTAGAAGATATTTTTGTGTACAGATATTTCCAACTAATTTTCGGCCCTCTCCCCATTTTACATTAAAAACAATGCTGCTACACTACTATTCTATCGGAACTTTTATCAGTGAAACTGAAATAGAAATTAACTTGGAAAACGTAAACACAATTATGATAATACAGACAAAAACAACAACAACAAGAAACCGTAGATGTCTGAAAACACACACACACATTTGGCCTATCAGCACATTTTCCAAAACAAAACAGTTTTCATTACACATAAAGAGGTAGATACATCAGGGTGTGTTGTACTGTAATTGTTTCTTTTGGCGCGAACATAATGATAATGAAATGGCGAATGGTGCAGGAAAATCAAATCTAATAGGAAACAAACTCGGGTGGTAATTCATGTCGTAAGGTTTGGCTTTTAATACGGTGGTACAATAGCAACATACGTACAACATGGAATCGATAAATAACGAGAAGACTTGACATTGGTTCTGACGGGGTTAAGAGAACATTTTAAATAAATAATTGACGTCAACTACTCACAGCTCCTCATAAAATATAGTCCACCTCCAAACAAAAACAAGCGCGTCTAAAAGCCGGAGGCCACGTCATGTTTGAAGACAGCGCTCCTGGCGTTGTAACACGCAAGTTCAAGGAAGAAAATACACAACAGATCACTGATATATATGAAAGCAAAAATAAAATGTTATATTTGTCTAAATTTCGCGTAAAGCTACACGAGAGCTATCTGTGCTAGCCGTCCCTAATTTAGCAGTGTAAGACTAAAGAGAAGGCAGCTAGTCATCACCAACCACCGCCAACCCTGGCCTATTCTTTTTACCAACGAATAGTGGGACTGACCGTCACATTATAACGCCCCTATGTTTGATGGGATGGGGATTCGAACCCGCGACCCGCAGACTGCGAGTCGTGCTCCCTAACCACCTGGCCATGAAATATGTTATGTAACTTTATAGGTGAAGAATGAGTGTATAAAAATATCAAACTGATCCTTTTTTTCTTGTCTTCGGTAAAAACAAATATAATTATAAAACATGCATGGTGTTCAACACTGATTTCTTCATTTTATTTAACTTATATATGATTATTGTTTGTTTGTTTTCTTGGATTTCCTGCAAAACTGTGAGATAGCAAATTCTTTTTTTTATGTTTTTTTTGGTTGTGCTTATCGTTCATTTATTATTTCCTTCTATCGTTTAGTTTATCAGTGAATTTTTAGTTGCATTAAAACACTAACTCACCTTCTATATAATCATTTGTATTTTAGTAAATATATATGTGTGTATGATGAAACTGACACCAACTTCCCTAGCAATGACGTATAGATACTATTAATATAGCAGAAAAGTATGTAAATCTATTACAGAAATGTATTGTTTGAATATCATATTTGCTGTATTATTATTATTATTATTTTTTGGAATTATGTTATTTCTTTTTGTTTCTTTTTTTTTTATTCCCTATTATTGATTTATTAATATTTATGATAAGTTGTATATTAATATTAATATGAAGTCCTGGCCAGACACTTGTTTATTAAATTGTTTTATAAAGTTTTGAATTTAGTTCTAAGTGTTGTTATTATGAATAACTTGTGTTTTCTGCTGTTGAACCCTGATTATAGTGGCGTGTTCATTTTACACCATTATAAAGCTACTAGAGATCGCTAGTAGCTCCTAATTTTGAAGTGACAGTCTAGACTCTCTAGAGGAAAGATAGCTACTCATCACCATGCACTGCAAACTTTTGGGCTACTCTTTTATCAACAAATAGTGGGAATGACCGTTGGATAATAACGCCCCCACGGCTGAAAGGGCGAGCATGTTTGGTGTGACGGGGATTCGAACTCGCGACCTGCAGATTGCGAGACGAGCGCCCTAACCGGGCCGCCTTAATTTCACTTGAGTTTTTACACAATATCCTTTTATTAATACAAGTTAATCTGACAGAGTATTTAGAATTACAAGCAAAACGTATTATATAGTAATGGTGAATTTTAAAGATTTGGGATGACCATTTGTTACTAAAACAACAAGAACACTGCAAGATATTAACTATACATGCCCACCCTACAGATACTTGTTCTTCAAAAATATTAACGATTTTGAACAAATCAAATTCGAAACCCAATAAATTTCTTGTAAAACTTGGATCACATAACTACTGTTAATCTATTTCAAGTGAAGTCGTGATATCAATTTTCAACTTGAACTTTAATCCTGACCTAAAAAAAAAAAGAAAGAAGTGAAATCACCCATTTTCTACGTAAAATACACACGAACTCCTAACAGTAATTAGTGGAATTAATTACCTCTTGCTTGTTACAACACTCATGTCTAAAAAACTTACCCCACCCCCTCAAAATAAAAAGTGAAAGAAATGAAATCACCCATTTTATATGTAAAATACACACGAACTCCTAACAGTAATTAATGGAATTAATTACAATAACTAACGATATTTTAAACTCTTTCTTTTTTTTGCGTGTACGACTCGCTTGTCATTAGAAATCCTTAAACCAATAAAGCCATGGACCCACAAGCAACTTGATTACAAAAAACTGATATTGACCCAAACAACAATTCTAGGGTTAGTGTATGAAATGTTTTAAAACAGTGAATACGTTGACCAACCTGGACGACTTGGAAGAGAGAATCTGCGAGTATCCCATAATCCTCCTTTCTTAGGAGTTACCATAATTCACAAGTATCACGTGGTTTACTCATGGAAAAGAACACCCACCAGTAAGAAAGTGATTCTTTTTCATTGCCCGATGTACGTAGTGCAACAAAAAACTCGGTGACTAAATCTTGCTACAAACTTATATTCCAACTGGCATAACAGACTCGTGCGATGGATAATGTACAGTTTTGATATTATCAGCTTTCATTATCTAGACAAACGACAGCGTAATGAAAACAAAATTACGAGACGCTACGATCACCCACGAACATTACTATACTACTACTGTTGGCTCTGCTGTGTTTGACAGAAATGTTTGACGTCACACGTTAAGGCGGAGCATCGGGTATACGACTCCAATCGAGTAGTGGAAAGCATGAATGCGTCACGAAAACAGGCGTGTTTCGAGCCTCCGTGAAACAGTTTAATCTTGTTAAATCAATCACAACTGTGACAAATTTGGTAGCTATGGTGATAGCAAAGCATGCTCGACACAGGGCACGGTAACGGAATTTAGGTAATGTTAATATATCGAAGTATGACATATTTCGACCACAGATAACTTGTAACAATGGTACCATTCTGTGTTTGAAACCTTGATTTCCATATTTTTTTATACCCAAATTTTATTTGTTATTGTGTACAGTGGTACATATGGTTTTCATAGCTTATTTTAATGAGTTTTTGAAAATTGAATATTCCTTATTACTTGCTCAAGTGGAAGAAATGTTATTTAACATGGAAGCCTATTTTTGCATTGTTATCTTAAAAATATTGGTTTGTTACAGAACACACGGCCAAGTTACGTTGTTATCAGTAGATAACATATACATAGCGTTACATAAAAGTAATGAACTGAAGTTTCTACTCAATATGTTTGTTTATTTGTAGTTAAACGCAAAGCTCTACAATGGGCTATCTATGCTGTGCCCAACGCAGGTATCGATAGCTGGTTTCTAGCGATGTAAGCCTTCAGATTTACCGCTGAGCCACTGGGGGGCTCTATTCAGCATGAAAACGTTCGCTTCATGAACATTGGGCTGTTCCGAAGGAAATATTTCTGTTTAAATACCAGATGATCAGGTATCTAGTTTGATAATCCTAACGGTAACAACTTGGCGGATGCATAGAGGATAAAAAAGCTTTACATAATGATCATAGTCGTACTGCTAGTAGTCTTGTGTTTGTCTCGGAATTGATTATATGAACTAAAGAAAGATATGGAGAGACATGTGCTAGATTTTCAATCAAGGTTAAGGTATATAGAGTATGATTTACAACCAAGGAATTCCGTAGGAAGAGAATGTGGAGTAAATAAACAGTATATTGAACATGTAGGTATAACTAGAAGTGATCAATAAGTGTATATATTAAATCTTTGTATGATAATGTAGAGTAAATAAAGAGTATATTGAATATGTAGGTATAACTAGAAGTGATCAATAAGTGTATATACTGAATCTTTGTATGATAATGTAGAGTAAATAAAGAGTATATTGAATATGTAGGTATAACTAGAAGTGATCAATAAGTGTATATACTGAATCTTTGTATGATAATGTAGAGTAAATAAAGAGTATATTAAATATGTAGGTATAACTAGAAGTGATCATTAAGTGTATATACTGAATCTTTGTATGAAAATTACAGAAGCAAAACGTGTATTTTGTATAAATTAACTCTGAGGAAACTGAGAAACTGTATTTGTTTACTAAGTTATTGTAGTGTAAGTTATAAGGTACATAATTTATTAACTTTGTTTATTGTTTTGAAATTTAATTATTCGAAAGTGTATCTAAGAGCAACATATTTCTAGCTTACGATAATTAAGTTTTCCAGTTTTTAATCTTCCATACTTTGATTCTAACATCCGCCGCTAGAGTGAACCGATTGAAATGGAATTGCTAGTAGCGCCACTAAAGTATGCAGGGGAGAGTTTTTAGGCAACGAGACGCGAACCGTTAATCTTCAGATCCACAATCCAGGCACGCTCACCACTAAGAGAATGGTCAAATTCCATTATTCGGTCAGACAAGTGTAGCGCGAGAGTTGTTGGTGGACGGTGCTGGCTACTTCAAAATTAAAGACAGATTTTACAAAGATATGCAATACGTAGTTTTCATGAAAACATTTTGGCTTCTTTTGGTAGGGGGGGGGGGCAATAATTACAAAAAATACTCACAGCTTCATCTCTTCAATATTTGTTACGCTAATATGAACTTCTTAAAACGTTTCCAGAATATTATTTGATTATTTTAGTTTATACCTGTAATATTAGCATTTCTACATTTTTGTCTTTTCGTGTTTATGGCCTATTCTACTTGTTTTATATTTCACTATTGCTTTAACACGTTTATAGCGTATTTGTGTATATTAAATTAATTACTTATTTATTTTTGTTTCCACAAAAGAGATCTCTGCACCCTATTACGTGGCGCAATACGAACGTTGTGTAAGCACACGTGAGAATAGTTATGGAGATATGTAAGCATACAAAATATCTTGTTAAATAGTCCTAACAACCCGAAACTACTACTACATTCTTCGCAGGAAATCAATCAGTAAAACTGGAGCGGCACAAGTTTTTGGAACGTTGCCAAGCGAAGAACATAGTAATATTCACCTAGCGTGAAAAACACAACTATAAAGTTTTGCTTAGAACACACTGTATGTAATACAGCGAAAGAAATGCCAATAATAGTTTGATAGTTACGTTGTTTCAGAAGCGCATGTCACTGAACATTGTTTTATTATTATTATTATTATTCTATGTATACGATTTTCTTTATTAAAGATATAAAATTGTAACAGTAATAACTCTTCAGTTTTACAGCTTCTTAACGTGTCACTTCTTTCATGTATTAAAAGAAACGCAATTTACTGTAAAATCGCAATTCCACGTACTCCTTATCCGCCGGTGGATCAGCGGTAAGTTTATGGACTTATAACTAAAAACTCCAGGGTTTGATTCCCCGCAGTGGACTGAGAACCTATTCTGAAAACAAACACTTCTCCCATTCGCAGTTTCTATCCTATATAACTTAAGCTTACATGCTTCTCTTAGAACAGACATTCCCAACCTGGGGTACATTTGCATTTCTCACGGGGTACATAGGGGTCTGAGAGTATAACCATGGTTTACACTTTACATGGTGTTTTAATC
>NW_013666860.1:84038-92275 GCF_000517525.1 Limulus polyphemus | reverse complement strand
TTTGTGAGGCGAGTGAGATCCTTGGTGATGAATTAAACCACTCGTTGTTTCGGTGAATAAATTGATATTTGTGAGGCGAGTGAGATCCTTGGTGATGAATTAAACCACTCGTTGTTTCGGTGAATAAATTGATATTTGTGAGGCGAGTGAGATCCTTGGTGATGAATTAAACCACTCGTTGTTTCGGTGTTAAGAAAGGACTTGTGTCACTAAAGTTTCTTCGGAAAGAATTTTTACGGAAAATTAACTAACGAACAGAGACGTAACAAGAGGAACAAAAAGGTTGGGAATCCCTGTCCTAGAATCAGCTTCACTGAACGTAACTTAACACTAAACCGACAAACAGTCTAACTGAGCAAGCTTAAAGCTCTACGGCCATAAGCCTACCGAACAAAAGGTACAATTCAAAACGTTTTCAACAACCCACATTCTTCACCACTTGGGGGGGGGGGAGAGACTTATGTAGCAACTCGGTGGCTTCCAATGAAAAATAAAAAGGCAAAGAACTACAAGAAATTATCTCAAAATATATAAAAAAAGCCTCAAACGAACATCACTTTTCTCACTTGTTATACTGTGGTTGAAATACAGCCACACATTCTTCTTCCCGGAAATCCATATGGAGCCGAATAGACAATATAGCGTTTAAAAATACTGTAAACCAGTGGTTCTTAACCTTTTTTTGCTCCATGCCTCACCTCGACACCTCAAAAAACAAATTTGGTGTTGAAAAAGTATAATAATATAATGTAAAATTTAGAAATTTAGTTTTGAGTCATGGAACGTTTTTCGCTCTTCACACGTAAATGAAAATTTTTCTTATTGTAGCACTTTCAAATTGCCCCCCCTCCCATATATTCAAATTTATCCCCTTTGGGGCGTGCACCTAACGTTCAGAATCACTGCTGTAAACCTATTTGCTTTAAGACAAATATGTGGGTGCTAGAATAATTACTAACTACTTATTAACTGTTCTGATTAAAAAAAAAAAAGCCGTAGAATCTGAAACATGAACCAACCTCACAAACATACATGCGCACACATAATTATATAGTTTAATACCGTATCATATTTTACTTTAAAATTTCTAAAACTTGATTTGCTAGTAGTACTAGTGTGCTCGAAAAGTTTGGTGGGACCGGGATTCGAACCACCTGCTCATGTATTTTTTAACTCTAAAAACACAACTCTTTTTTTTTTCTCCCCCTCTTTGTAGTTAATAGCTAATCAAACTGTTTGAATTGATTTAGTACGTTTATGATGAAGAAGACAGACCAACCTTCTGTCAAAACATGTAGTGTGTTCCCCAAAAAATAAATTACTTCATTATGCTTATGTTACGTCTCTAGTCGTTTGTTAATTTTCCGTAAAAATTCTTTCCGAAGAAACTTTAGCGATACAGGTCCTTTCTTAAATAAAACTAGTTTATTTTTCCCTGGATACAACTTTGCAATACACTTAATTTCCACAGTCACTTTAAACACACGCTATAATTCACAATGATTCACGCACTTACTTATTGTCACTACCGCGCTTGACTCAATTGTCCGTCTCTATCTCTGCCTGTCTGCAATTCAATTCCGATTAATTTGTCTCACGTTATCCGGCGCACTTATATACAGGAATAGAGGGCGCCTAGCACATACTGGATTATTCGTGATGTTCCCCGATCCTTCTAGAATATCATGATGTGTTACCAGCGTCACGTGGCTACCGCTGTCGTAACACTTATAACTCGTTGTTTGCCAAGTTATTATCAGGGATTATATAGTTTTATATAAACAATCAACTGCAGTATGATGACAGAAACTTGGTCGAATCAGTTAAAAGAATGAACCTTGGTTTACGTCAAACAGTTGTAGCTGGGCTTAGTAGTCATGGTAACCAATGTGAATAAATCTGGATCCGTATACCACTTGAAAGTATTGGTATTTGTATGTTAAACCTTAACTACACCTTAAAGGTTGAGGTATAGCCGTTCCCAATTTTGAACTACAGACGAAAAGCATGGAAACTAATCAAAAGGGTTTCTCTGGCTGTTTGAACCGAATGACGTGATTGATAGTTGAAAGTGTGGAGCATGTTCAGTAGCATCGCGGCGTGAACCTTGGACCTTCCGATCTGCAGTTTGGCTGGCTAACAATTAGGTCATGCCCTGGTTTCCATTCGAAAGAATTGAACATACAAATAATGTTCGCTCAATTTATAACAAATAATATAAACAACAATAATAATAAAATTAAATAATATAAAAAAATCTCAACAGATGAGTTTCTAAAAATAAAAGATCACGGAAACAAAGCCTGACTGGGTAATTTTTACAGTAAATAACAGCTTGAAATAACTTTTTCTTCAGTCTTACAAGTCATTTTTTCTCGAAGAAAACAAAATAAATTATATCAAAACATGTCGACCGGTGGACCGACGGTAAAGTTACGGACTTACAACGCAAAAGATTCGAGGTTTCATTCCTTACAGTGGAAAAAACGAAGATGGCCTATTGTGTAGTTTTTCGCCAAAAACAAATGAAAAAATTAAACCATATTACAAATAGAAGTCTGCATTAAAACTTTTAAAGCCCCCTCAGTGGCTCAGAGGCAAGTCTGCAAGCTTACAACGCTGCATATCGTGTTTAACAACAACCAAACTAAAATGTTCCCGTGAAGGTTAATTTTTCTACAAGAAACCAAAACAAACGTTGTTGTTTTATTTTTTGGAATGAAAACTACAAATAGCCATCAAAATCGAATGCAAATTTTCTTGTTTGCTATTGGCTCAAATAAATTAACAGCTATTAATCGAGGATTAAATTATAAGATTATGAAAATAGAGAAATAACAATACAAATTGACGATGCGATGACTACGGCACTACATAACGGGACAAGGAGTAAAACAATACAAAATCAACACAACAAGATTCCAATAGTATGAATAAATATATGGAGTGAACATTTGCTTAAATAGGGATAACTTAAGCTTTGATCTGTGTGGATCAGGTGACAGTAAAGTTATAGATTGAGCTACGTGGTGCAGGTAACAAGTAATACAAAAAGGTTATCAATTGATTTAAATGTCGCAGCTACAAGATAATAAAGATAAGTTAAAGACTGACCAACGTAGAGCAGGAATCAGATAATACATACATGTTATAAACTGAACAACATAGAGCAGGAATTCAGACAATAAAGAGAAGTCATAGACTGGCCAACATAGAGCAGGAATCAGATAATACAGAGATGTTATAGATCGATTTATATGAGGCAGTAATCAGGTAATAAAGATAAGTTAAAGACTGAACAATATAGAACAGGAATCAGACAATAAAGAGAAGTTATAGACTGGCCAACATAGAGCAGGAATCAGATAATACAGAGATGTTATAGATCGATTTATATGAGGCAGTAATCAGATAATAAAGATAAGTTAAACACTGACCAACGTAGAGCAGGAATCAGATAATACATACATGTTATACTGAACAACATAGAGCAGTAATCAGGACAATAAAGAGAAGTTATAGACTGACCAACATAGAGCAGGAATCAGATAATACAGAGATGTTATGAATCGATCTATATGAGGCAGTAATCAAATAACAAAGAGAAGTTATAGACTGACCAACATAGAGCAGGAATCAGATAATACAGTTAAATCTATTGATAATAAATATAACAAAACTTTGAGTAAATATCTTGTAGGTAATAATTATTTAATATTCTGCAGTATAATTACATACAGTTTTAATCAACTAATTCAGTTGTAATAATGTCAATTTTAGATATAATTTTCTAAAAATGTAAAATTCGTTGACAATAAAGTACATATTGACCTATATAAATTAAGGTTATACAGTGAAGCTATATTTACTTGTCTAAAAAGTAGGAATCAGGATATGGAACGATCCATAAGAAGTAGGACTAAAATAATACAGTGAAATTATCGATCGCTGTTAATAGAGTAGGAGACATGCAATTCAATGAGTTATATGTCAATCAATTAGTGTAAAATCTTAACCTGCCAAGTTTGGAATTGGCAAGTGTATTTGTTATTAGATGGAAAACGTTTCCAACACTATGGAATCATATAAGCTTAAAATTAAATGGACTGGATATCTTGTTTCAAAATGAAATTGGTTTTGCTAACTTTGTATTGCAGTATAATTTAGTTTTAATTATATCCTTAATTTAGACAAGTTACGAACCTGAAGATATATTTTAGTGGAAGTTTTAAAAATCCTATAATAGAAAATAAAAAAAGATGGCAAAGGAAAATAAAAACATTAGAATTTGAAATTAAAAACAACAACAACAACTGAGCAACATATTTCGATAGGTGTTGCTTAGCGTCATTCACGCTGCCATCTGTTGAAGACATTTCTTATTTCAACCCTTGTGTTATAAATACTGCCTTCTGTTCTCAATTTGAATCATCAACGCTGCCATCTGTTGACAATATTTCTTATTACACCTTCATATTATAAACACAGACGCCATAAAAGCTTTTTTGTAGTTTACCTGTTACTCATAATTAAGACTATTTATTATAAATTGTAATTATTGTTTTAGAACTTTAGCAGTTCTTCTGAAAAAGTTATTACACAATCCGTTGAGAATGTTTCTTGTTCAACTCGTGGAATGAACACGCCACCTATCCCAAATCGTTTTATTTAGCTTTGGGAAAACTAATACAACTTACATTTTTTTTATTTGCTTGATTTTTAATAATAGATAAAAAAGAACATAAAACCCAAACCAGAGTTTTATTTTCAAATAGAACTAGATTTTTATACTATGCTCAAACTATTCAGAAATAAAGTAAGAGTAGATACACAGAAATCGTATGATTAATTCAATGACGCGCAGGGTGAGGACGTTGCTTTGTAGACTGTGAGCATTTACAGTAAAAATAACATCTGATTCGTAAAAATTACAATGTCTTAAAAGTTAACCAATATTATGCGCCTATACGAATGGCGTTGTAAATGTTCGCATTTAATATGTAGCAAGTTTAATAGAAAACAGATGTCTTCCATCAGTTTTGAAAAATTGTTTGAGGAATGTCTTATTCAAACAACGCCCTCCGGTGACTCAGAAGCATGTCTAAAGGCTTATCTCGCTAAGAATCGGGTTTCGATACCCGAGATGGGCACAACACAGATAACCTATTGTGTATTTTTGCGATTTACGACAAACTTGGAAACTGATGCAAAAAAGTTCGTCAAATATTTTCAAAAGAAGACCTCCATCATAACATTATTTTACATCTGGACTGTCCTTCAGGGTGCGCTAACTACCAAGTAAATATTACAAAAACTAGCAGAAACGCCTCCCATAGGGCGGCTTTTTGTGCTGGTAGTTACTAATCGTAGTATTCATACCTCATTGAAAAAAGGTTAGAAAAAGTTAACATTTTCTAAAAAAAATGATTTTTTTTTTTTTGCTGGGAAGTATTGCACGGGAAAAGTGTTCGATTGTGCTCTTTAGTCATACGTAACTCATTGCCTCAACATGGTTCGATGTACAGAGCTCAAAATGTTCATAAATTTTACTGATATAAACTGTAATGTTGTTATATATTAAAAGTGCTACCCTTTATTGAAAAAAAAAGAAAAGATTTTTAAGAACCACAGTTTCTCAGTACCACATTTTAAAAATACATCAATAAAGATATAATCAAACTCTCACGTACAGTCCTAGTGAAAGTCGTGTTCTTGTTGTGAGGAGAGTACTTTTATTTAAAATTGTGTTCTATTATAAAGAATATCCAAAGTGGGAAATTTTTTATGGATTTTTGTTTGTGGTGCGATTCAATAGATGGCGCAAGAGTTTTGGTTAGACACATAGATACTAACATACACGCTACGTCCATTATAGTAACATATATATATTAAAACAAGTGAAGCAAAAATACAGCATATTTTCAGTGCAAATGACTTGGAAGCTTAAATTGCTTTACATATCATTGTATTGTCCTGGCATTTAACATTAATAAATTTGAATAAAGATAATTGGTAAATACACAATACTGTGTAAAGTAATTTACAATAAAGTTTAAATCTACACTAAAGGAACAATTCCAAACGTATATAGATACTAATTTCGAGATTTCACACATCCTCTTCAGTCCAAAGTTTGTTTGTGAAAGAAACACACACCTGTTGGCTTTATAACTGATGTTTCAATTCCTTAAAGAGCATATGGGGCCCGGCATGGCCCGTTGGTTAGGGCGCTCGACTCGCAATATGAGGATCGCGGGTTCGAATCCCCTTCCCACCAAACATGCTCGCCCCTTTTAGCCGTGGGGGCGTTACAATGTGACGATCAATCCCACTATTCGTTGGTAAAAGAGTAGCCCAAGAGTTGGCGGTGGGTGGTGATGACTAGCTGCCTTCCCTCTAGTCTTACACTGTTAAATTAGGGACGGCTAGCGCAGATAGCCTTCGTGTAGCTTTGCGCGAAATTCAAACCAAATCTTTCAGAAATGCTAGAAGTACGCGATTGATATTAACATCGAATTCTGGTTTTCTTCTCGGCTAAAAGCTAGAAGTACGCGATTGATATTAACATCGAATTCTGGTTTTCTTCTCGGCTAAAAATAATTTTCAAACAGGAAACCGAGAAACTTCCATTTCTTGAACTTCAGATGAACTACAAATTTTGTAAAATGATACTCAGTTTTAATTTTCTTAAACTGTTATTTTTACGCCAAAACTGTAACACTGTTACGACTTATTCAGTCGATTTTATTACATTTCATGTTAAATACCGGATCTAACCCTAACACTATTCGCAGATACCTTATTATGATCTCTTTAACTATTACCAAAGAAACACACAGTTCAAGTGGATTATATTTAGTTACTAGCAGTTTTTATATAAAGAAAAACTGAAAATGAGATTTGCAGACTTTGGATTCTGTAATAACGTGCATATGTATATAATGATTTAAAATATTTCGGTTTAGTACAATCAAACATCTTATTAGTGTTGATTTTCCGTATCTATTACGGTGACTGAGAGTCACGCTTGACTACAATTTCTTTCTTTCTTTTGTTTAGTTGTTTTCTTACGTATTCCCCTTTAATCAATTTAATTCACTGTTGATTTTAATTTATCAGCAGGTTGGACCTTGACAGTAAAAAGTTTATCTCAATTGCTAACTGTATACAGTAAAAAAACAAAGAAACTCGGCACTGTGGTGTAAAACTTATGTCAGCAGCATGGTGGGCTCATTAGGGCTACTGTTTGTTTTTTTGGATATTCGCGCAAAACTACTCAAGGGTTATCGGCGCTAGACAATCTTAATTTTGATCTGATATATTAGACTGACGACAGCTAGTCAACAACACCTATTACCAACTATTGTACTACTCTTTTCTTACCGAATAGCAGGAGTTTGCTATCATCCTTATAACGCATCTACGACCCAAAAGCGCAGAGAGCGAACCTTGGCCCGCAGATCCTTTGTCCGGAACGCTAACCACTGGACTCGGTCCCTAGATGATAAGACGTAACAAAGAAAGTCGTGAGTTACTCTGAGATCAATTACTTCAATTATAACTCTGCTTCCAGGTGGCTCAGCGGTAAACTCGAGGTTTTATAATGCTAAAAACTCATCACCAATCATCTCACTCACCTCACAAATATCAATTTATTCACCGAAACAACGAGTAGTTTAATTCATCACCAAGGATCTCACAAATATCCATTTATTCACCGAAACAACGAGTGGTTTAATTCATCACCAAGGATCTCACTCCCTTCACAAATATCCATTTATGTTATAGCGTTTGTTATAGCGCGACTGTGGAAATTAAGTGTATTGCAAAGTTGTATTCAGAAAGAATAAACCAGTTTTACTTCACAACGAACGTCTCACGTGCTCGACTCAACAATAGGTATCTCTGCCCGCAGTTCAATTACACAGCATTACCTTACCGTCACATCTTGACCGTTTTATATACAAGACTACCGCATATCTAGTAAACGCTAGAGCATTCAGGAAGGGACATGATATTTCTAGAAGTCAATGACATGTTACTAGCGTCACGTGACTTCCGCTGTCGTAACACTCTGTACCCCTTGGCTCTGGGCATTTTGATATGTTCCCATATACCCCTAAAAATTAAGGATCAAAAATTGATAATGTTATATTGATTTTATATTATTTTATTATGAAATCTGTATGTGGACTGCATAACGATTTTGTAGTATTGATAACATCGATAAATTGAAC
>NW_013666860.1:70383-83148 GCF_000517525.1 Limulus polyphemus | reverse complement strand
AAACAACGAGTGGTTTAATTCATCACCAAGGATCTCACTCCCCTCACAAATATCAATTTATTCACCGAAACAACGAGTGGTTTAATTCATCACCAAGGATCTCACTCCCCACACAAATATCAATTTATTCACCGAAACAACGAGTGGTTTAATTCATCACCAAGGATCTCATTCGCCTCACAAATATCAATCTATTCACCGAAACAATGAGTGGTTTAATTCATCACCAAGGATCTCACTCCCCTCACAAATATCCATTTATTCACCGAAACAACGAGTGGTTTAATTCATCACCAAGGATCTCACTCCCCTCACAAATATCCATTTATTCACCGAAACAACTAGTGGTTTAATTCATCACCAAGGATCTCACTCGTCTCACAAATATCAAACATTTTTGCTCATGTATTTCTTGATCAGTTTTGGACTAGAGATTCAACGTATTTATGATCTCATCAGATCAGTTAGATCAGCGATGGAAGATCCTAACCAGCAGAGCTTTATTTTATGATCACCGTATATTTATTTATGCATGTTTCACACTATGTATGTTCAGTGGCGAAGCTAGGTATCAAAGGGTCCTGGAGTAAAATATTTTGCTTCCCATTTATTTTCTTTCAGTGTTTTATAATATTTTCCCTCAATTACAGTATTCAAAATTTCTAATATCAATTTTGAGGGGCCTTGCCCTATATATCGTTACGCCACTGTGCAAGCCCGTTGCCAGTTAGGGCACTTGGCTCACAATCTGAGGGTCGTGCGTTCGAATACTCCGTCCCACCAAGTATGCTTGCCCTTTCAGCCATGCGAGCGTTATAACATGACGGTCAATCCCACTATTCGTTGGTAAATGAGTAGCCCAATTGTTGGCGGTGACTAGCTGCCTCCCCTCTAGTCTTTCACTGCTAAATTAGGGACGGCTAGCGCGGAAAGTCTTCGTGTAGCTTTGCGCAACATTCCAAACAAACCATAAGGAAACGAATTCATATTGTGGACAGTAGTCAGCTTTATCCCAATGCCATTTTAAAGGAAACATAGGTTTATACTGAAGCATTACGTTTCTAAGAAATATTTTAGGTCTTTACATATATTAGAAAAACTTGCATTCTGTGAAACTTCAGCAAGTTAAAATATTATGCCTTTAAAAAATTCTGGAGACAATGTCATTACTCTCGTCATCAGCGTGTTTAATATTTAATGTTCCGCTTTGAGCAATTCTACAGCCGTTCGCATTAGGCACATTAAAACTGACGACTGTAATAGAGAAATATATATATATATTATTTTTGCTGTCCAACAGTTTTCGCCATGTAATTGTTATTTCTGTACCTAAAATATCGTGTGGTTTGATTTCCTACCGAAAATATCGACATTCCTAAAGTTCCAAAATAAAACTAATTACTTCTTGTGTTTTGATATTCTATACACCATTAAGAGGTTTACGAGTTATACTAAATTCTGAACTAAAAAAAAATGTTACTTCAGTAATGATCTATTTTAAATTGAATTTAAAGTGGCGAAAAAATTAAAAGAAAAATGTACTTTAACAGATTTGTAAGTAAACTGTAAGTAATATAAGTTTAACATAACAGCAAATGTACAACGTTTTGACAGGGTTTTTCTTCATTACCCATTCAAGCCGTCTCCAACCATTATTAGTCTCAAAGTGGGTTCCTCGTCATCGAAACTGCAAGTTTTATTGCCCTGATATAATAATAGCTCTAATTGGCTGGCATGTTAGTGCCATCTTGTGTCTTAAAACGTTATTAATAAACTTCCACAATCCTTGAGATATAGAAGTTGTTTTGCAAAGTACATATTTTTTATTTCTTTGGCGTAGTCTTGTAAATTCAATTTAGTTTATATGTGATACTTCGTCTAGATGTTGTTAAATTACGATCTCACAAGTTTGTTTGTTTGTAATTAAGCACAAAACTACACAATGGGCTATCTGTGCTCTGCCCACCACGGGTATCGAAACCCGGATTCTAGCGTTGTAAGTCTGCAGACATACCGCTGTGCCACTGGGGGGAGGGGCAAATCTCACAACTCTTGGGTAATTTCAAGGTTTCGTTAGGGGCAACTGGTTGTTTGTGAAGCGAGCATTGGAACGGAACTTAAAGGAGTTTTTTAAAACATTTCCCCAGTAACATTAATAAATTGTATGTATCATTCGTACTAAACAAATTAAAATTAAATATAATATTATTTGTAAGAATGTTTTTAAAGCGGCCAATGTAGCGCATCTAAACAATGACTTAGGTAAAATATTTAAAATAGTAAGTTATATCGCGCCAAGATCGTGAAAAAAAACAAACAACAGAAAACTTATTCTAGTGTGTGTGGCAAGCGAGCTGGCTGTATGCCAAAAACGAACAAAACAACAAATACACTTATAATAAAATGCGTTAGAATAACAGCTTTAATGTAATGCCCAAGAAACATTACAGTCGTAAGTTATTCTGTTTACCTTGAGTGACTTTTTTCTTTCTTTGCTCTGAGCACCGTAATTAGTATGTGCCAGGTATGTGACTTAGGGAGCGTTTAGGAAGTCCTTGTGAAAGCTACTACGCACAAATAAAATGCGTAGCCAACTTCACAGATCAAGCACGGTTCGTATGCTCGAAACAAAAGAAAACTCCGGGACTGTTTCCACGATATTTGCGTGGTTTTCTAGGACTGTCGAATCCTGTCATGCAGTACTAAACTTGCTTTTCCCTGTGGGTCAGCGGTAAGTTTACAGACTTACAACGGTAAAATCGATGGTTCAATTCCCCGGGGTGACAGAGTGTAGATAGCCCATTGTGTAGCTTTGGAAAGAACAACAACAACAGCATTAAGTTCACTGACTTACAAAGCTAAAATGTAGGGTTCGATTCCCCGCGGTAGACGGAGCACAGATAACTTATTACCTGCCTTTGCGTTAAAAACAAACAAAGAAATATTCTATAATTCTAATGCCCCCCAAAGTGGCACAGCGATATGTCTGTGGACTTACAACGCTAGAAACTGGGTTTCGATATCCATGGTGGGCAGAGCACAGATAGCCAATTGTGCAGCTTTGTGCGTAACTTCAAACAAAAAAAAGTAATTATAATTTCTCAATTTTGTTAAGTTGAAGTGTTTTCTTCGCAAAATTATTAAAATATTAATCATTAAATGTAATTTTTTTATGTTATGTACTAGTTTATCTTGTCGAAAGCCTACGTTACCTTGTTGTTATTGTATAAACAAGATAATTAAACTATTTATTAATCAGTATGTTGATTAATATAAGGAATAAAAGATGGCAATGTCAGGATAAAGGCATTGTTTATCATCAAATTGAAATATTATCTCTAATCCTTCCTCCTCCAGGTGGCTTAAGTTTAAGCGCTTATGATGCTGATCGTGGTTCGATACCCGCAGTGGGCACGGAGCTTTGTGAAGCTTTGCATATGAGCAAAGAAACCTCATATATGTTTTGTTTTTTACTGGGGGGTCTGACCTTAATCAAAATTCTGTGAACTTTTCATCTTTTTGTGGCACTCTTACTGAATCTGACTAATCGTTAGAAGAATAGAAAGTATCTAATAGGTTACGAATTTTTTTAATCTTCTTCAGCTGAATGATAATCCATCTGGAAGTTTGGTGTTGCTGTGAATGAAGGATAAGTTTACAACGGTGGATATCAGAAGAACACAAGAAGTGAGATCTTGGTTTACTGTTCATGCATTAGTTTGGCGAGCTTTGACTGTAATTTCCAAGTGTCTAGGACTTTAGTTTGGCGAACTTTATAATAAAAAGGTAGTAGTCAAATAAGCTGTAAGTTACAATCACAATTAATTGTAAAAACAAACCGTTTTGTACATTGTGCATATTTAGCTTGATCATTAAGAAAAGAGATTTTTCCACGAAACCTTCAGTTTGCATCAAATTTAGCTCATAGATTCATGCACAACTTAACCCTATTGTCTTTTTTATTCGACAGATTCCGACGTGGACTAAAAAATAAATAAAAAGAGAACAGTGAGTTCTTACCTGATGATGATCCACCACTGTTAGCACTGAATCTCTGAAAAGATAGAATTCTAGAATCAGTATTACAGCTAACAACTCAGCTACATGCGGAAGTTTAATGCAAGTCTTCAGACAATTCTATAAAGTAGTGGAAAACAAAGAAAAACAGAAATCTAACAAAACGTAATAAGTGAATTATAGTCTTCACTTTCCAATTTTTATGATATGACAAAAACGTAAAAAAGAATTTAAGAGTAATTAGCGTTCTAATATTGTTTACTGCGAATAAAATCGTAACATAAACTGTAGATTCTGCAATCCTTTAATTATCCAATGTTCCCCTCCCTATCCCCCCCGAATTTGTGAGGCTAACTACAGATAGGGTTCAGTCTCCAGATTATATTTCGACGGGTGTTTTTCTTTTTTTCCGCAGTGATTAGAGATTTCATATAAGACCTTTTTATTACTCCAAGGGTTACTTACAAGGAGTAACGGTAAAAAATTAACAAATACGATTCCAACAACAGAAGTATCACTAAATGAGAAGTTATAGAAAACTCATAACATAGTCCACAATGTCATCCGCAATACAGACGACTCGGGTTTCCTTTTTGAAGAAGGGGACCAACACAGATAAAAAACATTTTAAACACATTAGTCAAAATTTTAAATATAAGAGAAACAGCTGATGGACCTCAGTTTCGAGAAAATTCAACACATCTGAGTCCTCCTGTTGCTGGTGATATAAAATTACATATTTTTACTAACGGATAATTCCAGAGATAATTATATCACATTTTCAATGCTGCTTAATGACTTATCATTTGCTAAAAATTACTTAACCTTCAACTTATATTTTACTAAAATGACTAAAGTTTCGACTTGTTCTCTTATCTTTTTGTCCAAAAATTACTTAATCTCCAACTTATATTTCACTAAAATGACTAAAGTTTCGACTTGTTCTCTTATCTTTTTGTCCAAAAATTACTTAAACTTTGCGTCATCTTTTTTGTTAATAATGACTAGACTAAAATTACGAGTTATCGTCTTTTTTTCTTTCTTTCTAAGATTGACTTAAGATTCTATTCATTCTCTTGGATTTACCGTCTTCGTTTTTGTTAAAAAAAGGACTTTAAATGTAATAAGAAATAAATAATGTGTTAAGGTAGCATATACCCTTTAAATGTTAAAAAAATATCACAATTTATTTTGAATTAATTTTCAGAGTTTTCCTTAGTTCAGATTAATTTTTCACATACCATTAAAGTCTGGACCAATTTTCAGGAGCATTCAGTATATGTTAGTAGAAGTTATCAGGAACATAAGACTTTTTTTTGTACTTCTTTATTTTTACTAGCAGAGACCCGCAAAACATTTCCGGCCAAATTAGTATCTTTATCGTAACAGTATTTCTTTAAATATAACATTTCTAGCACAATACAAACGAATTGTAATCGTAGACAACGAAATGTGTAAATTCACTTGTATATAGGCCTAAGTTCGATAAAGAGATAAATTAACACTGTAACCTGTGTACTTTTTTTTTATTTTACTTTAGTTAGGACTAAACTTTACTGTACTTAATACTATCAATTAATAAACTTATAATGCTATTCTACGACCTAACGTCAAACCGTTTTAAAAACTTTGATACGTTTTTAATATTCTGTTGTACAAAATGGTTAGTAAAGTATATTTACATTCCCCTTTTGTTGTTACTTCTTGTTCCATACAGCAATTGTAGCGACTTGATCAGTGAGTGAGAACCTGGAGTATAGTAGAAAGCTTGAACATTATTGACGAAAAGTTTGTTTATTTGATTATTGTTGAGTGCAAATCTACACAAATTGATTATCTTGGCTCTGCCCACCGAAGGTATCGAAACCAGGTTTTTAGCGTTATAAGCCCTCACATTTATTGCTGAATTATTGGAGGACTAACTAACTAAAAGAGTTTGAGAACTTTCAAAAAGTTTTATTTTAAGAGCGACGTTTCGAACAATACTCTTCATCGCAATTTACATCATTAAAAGTTTATGTATGAGTAAAGTTCGGAATCATAGATGTCGCACTCTTGAAACTGTTCTCTAACGCACGTTTGTCGTGTAGCGAATTGTTGAAAAAAATAAAATCATTTATTTGATCATTAGGTCTGGTACTTAGCATTTGTGTCAGAATTTAAAATAATATATATATATATATAACTTTCCTTTTTGCCAATTGTCAAATAGAAAGGCTTTTACTTATATTTCTTAATATTATAAACATATACTATGTTGTTGTTGGGCTTAGGATTATTTTACAGTAGGTGTCTGTGACTTGTTAGCGATAAATTCAACGACGAATAAACAGCTCGCACTTCACTTGCATTCAAACTAATATATATATATTCAGAACAAGTTAACGTATGTACAATAAATTCCTCAACACTATAGATATTATGGACATATAATAAACACTATATATGTAGTTCTTTCTCTCCTTCTTGTCAAATATCCACTTAGGCCTATTCAGTTACCTTAGAATTTCAATTAACAAGCCGAACTATCTTATTTATTTCTATCACACTAGTATTCTCTGTGATTCGCTTACAATTGTGGCGCGAGTTACCGTAATCGTTTGGTCTTCGTTCTTTTGAAGATCCTCTGTTCCTTTTGTCAAAGTGTACTCAGGCTGATTCAATTACTTTAGAACCACGCTTTGACGGAATAAAATTATTTTTCTTATCTTCTTTTCTACTGTTAGTTTCACTCTAACATGTTAAACGTTAGGCCTATCACATCTGCGGTACTTAACTTCATGCCAACTTCTTTCTCTTTCGCTATTATCTGTCTGCTGCTTCCCGCTCGTCTCATCCTATTTATATCTTTATTACCTAATCGTCTGTCTACCCTTCTATATTATCGACGTCAGTATATTGCAAGTGACGTTCGATATTCTCAACATCAATGAATTATTAACAAAACTTCCTACAATTATTTGCTGTTAACTCTTATTATAACAAAACTAAACAATAATAAAACATTCACTCACAAAACTAAATTAATCAATAATATCTGAACGACACAGTTTTTTATATCATGACAATCTGTATTTATGGCAAAGCTATTAACGTAAGCTGTCACCTCCATAATTTTGAACTACTCAACAGAGGGAAGGCAGCCAATAAGTAACACCCTCTACCTCCCACCATACACACGCCAGTTGTATGGTATGGGGTCAAACTCGGATCGCCAGCTCCGAAGTTCAGAGCTCTACCAAACCCCGTTCCCCGCTTTTAGAATATGTAACTAACTACCACCCACAATTTAATAAAGCATGTGACACTCAAAAAAGAATATATTGTTACAAAACAGATTTGAAATTAATAAACAGTAATAATACATCAGCATAATAACGTACAGATAATTAAAAGAGTTAAAAACATAAAAAAAAACCTCACTAGTTTCAAAAGGCCAAACTTGTCATTCTCAAGAGTCGGAGTCAATCTGTTTTCAACGCCTTGTACGTTCAGGTTCAAAACAGTCCAGAAAGGTCAACGTTCACTGATGGTCGTAGATTTTAAAAATTAATTCGAAAAAAGAAAGAAAAAAGTTTATTTTGAGAATGATAAACTTGGCTTGTTGAAACTAGTCGTTTTTAAAATGTTTTATTAATACGTTAATCATTTGTATATTGCTATGCTGATATATTATTTATGTTTTTTATGAACTTGCACAAAGTAATTCTCTCTTTATTTATGCCCCCCAGTGGCACAGCGGTAAGTCTGCGGAATTACTATGTTAGTTACTGGGTTTCAATACCCGTGATTGGCAGAGCACAGATAGCCCATTGTGTAGCTTTGTGCTTAACTTCAAATAAACAAATTCTTTCTTTAAATATTTCTAATCCCAAAACTGTCAGCAAACGGTTTTTACCCCTTCCCCATGGCTCAACAAAAGTCTAATAACGCTAAATACTGGGTTTCGACACGGTATGTACAGCACGGATAGTCCATTGTGTAGTTTTACGTTTAACAACAAACAAACAAAATTATCACGATGTTTAATTTCTTTGATATATTTCGAAAAATGCCTTAGCATTTAATGTTAGCTAATATCCATATATTATGGGTGTCACTAACAATACTGTACAAAATTGGATTAACTAAGACTAGAAAGAAGTGCCTAACTATAATTTCGTTCAATCCTGTACAACTGACAATTCAGTATTCACAAATAAAATAACATCTACGCCCAAGACCCACCAGTCTTTCTGGAAAAATAGTATGTAGAGAATAATATATTTACAAATAAATACAGCTATGTGTCTAAGACCTTTCTTGCTTAAACGTCGAAAGGTATATGTATGGTAATAATGCTTGGAGATGGCTTGAATGGGTAATGAGGAAAAGTCTAATATAAATTTAACATAACAGCAAATGTACAACGTTTTGGTAGTTCTAAGTCGATCTGGTTGACTGTCATAGAATGAATTTTTCTCCACACGTCACAGAAGCAGAACCACTAGTCACATAGAAATGAAAATAATCTTAATCTAGTTCGCGCTGTAAGCGATAGAGGGCACCTTCAGTATTCTACTATGTATTTTAATACATAGTTCAAGAAGCTGCTGATTATGGATAGTGCAAATAGGTTTGGTTTTTGAATTTCGCGTAAAGCTACATGAGGGATATCTGCGCTTTTGCAGTGATAGACTAGAGAAAAGGCGGTTAGCCAACACCACCCACAGCCATCTCTTGGGCTACTCTTTTATCAACAAATAGTGGGATTGACCAAACGTTATAACGCCCCCAGACCACCAGACCATACAAGGCCCAAAATAAAAATACATGTATTTATAAAGTAATCATAATACATACATTTAGTTACATATAGTATTGATCGAAAATTTGAAATAGAATAATAGAACTTTAACCTAATATTCAAACGACAGATCTGCATAGTGCTTTTAAACGGCAGTAAATACAATTACAATTGAAGTGTACACACCAGTTCGATGAGACTAGCGATTAAAATTAAAAATAACAGTTAATATGATATATCAGAAAATGATATGTTCAACAGTTAAGGTGATAAATGGTATGGTCCAGTACAGCGATAAATAAAAACTAATACCCCCCAGCGAAAAAAACAACAAAAAACAAAATACAACGACTATTTGTTAAGTAATCTTACGACGGGTAACAAAAGACGCAATAACCTTGTTATTAGAGTAAACACATAAGGAATAAATTTTATATAAATAAATAAAAAGTGGCCTTTAACACTCATAATGCGGCTTGATTTCAAGAATAAAACGAGTGAGGTATTTCAAATAAAGATGATATATCATGAGGTACAAAGTCTGAAATCCAACCAGACATCAATTGGAGAACCACGCAGTGCACGTTCCAGCAGCGTCAGTTGTTTACGACAAAAGAAATAAACAACACTAGTAATGAGAATTATTACCGCTAGGTGGACAACCTAAACAACTGCTGTTAGGGTTTAGTGTTTATTTCGGATATTTTCCACAAAGCTACACAAGTCTATCTGCACTAGTCATTCCTACTTTTGAACTGATAAACAAGAGGGCAGGCAGCTAGTCAACAGTACCCCCCCCCCCCCAAGTCACTCTTATAACACACTCACGACCCCAAAGTTCGGAGCGTTTTTTTTTATTACAATAGGATACGGCTCTTTGGACTTTCGGATACACGGCCCAATAGGTTAACCACTGGGCCAAACTTGGTCCACACTAGTTAGTGGACATAACAATAAACACAGATTTGAACGCACTTTTGGCTTTATGTGAATTTGATACGTTATATTTCAACACAGGTCAATATGAATGGCTAAAATCTTATATATATGTAAAATAAAGCGTAGTACAAAAATAGTACTTAGCTGCTAACTGAATTTCGTCACAGTTATTTCGAACAAATAATAATGGTTCCAAAAGACACCAGTTAGCAACACCCGCCGTCACAAGGGCTTTGTTCGGCTCTTTGAGCGCCAAGTAAAGAGATTGAGTCGATTGACTGTCACTTTGATAACGCGTCCTCAGATGAAACTGCTGCATGTGTTTAGGTTTATCCATATTATGTTCATATTTTACAGTTTTACCTGCACACTCAAGGTTTTTTTCAAGTGGCTTCTAAACAAAACAAAATTAATATTGAAGTTTTTATGTCACATTTTATAAATTTAAACTATAAACTTCCACCAGGATGAAAGTTGTTTGTTTTAGTGCAAAGCTACATAATGGACTATCTTCGCTTTGTCCACCACATGGAATCGAACACCGGTTTCTAGCGCTGTAAGTCCCTAAACCTACCACTGACCTATTTTCATTTTTACTTTCATATTTTTCCATTTCACTGCCGTTTTATTAGACATAATTTCAAGATTACACTACAGTTTTATTTAGATATAACTCCACGATTACACTACAGTTTTATTAGATATAACTTCACGATTACACTATAGTTTTATTTAGATATAACTCCACGATTACACTATAGTTTTATTAGATATAACTCCACGATTACACTACAGTTTTATTAGATATAACTTCACGATTACACTACAGTTTTATTTAGATATAACTTCACGATTACACTACAGTTTTATTTAGATATAACTCCACGATTACACTACAGTTTTATCAGACATAACTTCACGATTACACTACAGTTTTATTAGATATAACTTCACGATTACACTACAGGTTTATTTAGATATGACTTCACGATTACACTTCAGTTTTATTAGATATAACTTCACGATTACACTACAGTTTTATTAGACATAACTTCACGATTACACTACAGTTTTATTTAGATATAACTCCACGATTACACTACAGTTTTATTTAGATATAACTTCACGATTACACTTCAGTTTTATTAGATATAACTTCACGATTACACTACAGTTTTATTTAGATATAACTTCACGATTACACTACAGTTCTATTTAGATATAACTTCACGATTACACTACAGTTCTATTTAGATATAACTTCACGATTACACTACAGTTTTATTAGCCATAACTTCACGGTTACATTACAGTTTTATCAGACACAACATCACGATTACACTACATTTTTTCAGACACAACCTCACGATTACACTACAGTTTTGTTAGAAAAACCTCACGATTACACTACAGTTTTGTTAGAAAAAACCTCACGATTACACTACAGTTTTGTTAGAAAAAACCTATTACACTACTGCTTATTAGACACAGGCTCTTAATTACACGAGTTTTTATTAGATATAACTTCACGATTACACTACAGTTTTATCAGACACAACATCACGATTACACTACAGTTTTATCAGACACAACCTCACGATTACACTACAGTTTTGTTAGAAAAAACCTCATGATTATACTACTGCTTATTAGACACAAGCTCTTAATTACACGAGTTTTTTATTAGATATAACATCGCGATTACACTACAATTTTATTTCTCACTTGTCAAAGTTAAAATGTTTTTTCTTTTAAATTTGGTGTATGTGTGTTAAGAGTGGGGCGGGGCAATTAATTGCTTCTTGTCTTCCCGTAAATCTTGCCACTGGTTATAGGGACTCTGTAACCAGCAGTTATGGATCTTATTAAGGACTCTGTAACCAGCAGTTATGGATCTTATTAGGGACTTTATAACCAGCAATCATGGACCTTATTAGGGACTCTGTAACCAGCAGTCATGGACCTTATTAGGGACTCTATAACCAGCAGTCATGGACCTTATTAGGGACTTTATAACCAGCAATCATGGACCTTATTAGGGACTCTGTAACCAGCAGTCATGGACCTTATTAGGGACTCTATAACCAGCAGTCATGGACCTTATTAGGGATTTTATAACCAGCAATCATGGACCTTATTAGGGACTCTGTAACCAGCAGTCATGGACCTTATTAGGGACTCTATAACCAGCAGTCATGGACCTTATTAGGGACTATGTAACCAGCAGTCGTGGATCTACAAGCAATCTGGTGCATAAACCGTTTAGAAAAATAACGTAATTAAAGGGTTGAGATTAAAATAAATGTAAGAAGGTTGAAAGTCCATAAATGCACCGCAAAATACATCGTTCTGAAGTTTGTTTTGTTTGTTTGTTGTTAAACACAAAGCTACACAATGGGCTATCTGTACTGCGTCGACCAAGGGTATCGAAACCCGGTTTTTAGCATTATAAGTTCGCAGAGTTACCGCTGTGTCACTGGGGAGCCTGTTCTGAAGAAACGTATTTGAATAAATACAGAAAGATGGGTGATTAGGAGAGAGTAATAATTTCCGAGAACAGTGTGGTATTTTCAGGTAAATCCGCTTTCTCGGCATGTATCAGACAGGTGCCTCCAGTGGCACAGCGGTATGTCTGTGGACTTACAACGCTAGGAACCGGGTTTCGATACCCGTGGTCTACACAGCACAGATAGCCCATTGTGTAGCTTTGTGCTTAATTCCAAACAAACAAACAAATATCAGATAGGTAAACTCTCAAGTAACAGCAGATTCGGCACGGGTAGATCTAGGTTCAAGGGTGTAATTGCACCACCTCCCTCCTCCCGATCATAAGGCCTATCTATCGTGTCCCGATATTTACTGTATTTAATTTTCATATTGGTGTTCTGACTTGATGGCAGACGCCACTGTAGCACGAGTGTGAAAAACGTATGGAAATGTAAAAATATGTTATAAGATGAGCGTAGAATAATTGTTTGTTTGTTCTGAATTTCGCGCAAAGCTACACGAGGGCTATCTGCGCT
>NW_013666860.1:63328-69352 GCF_000517525.1 Limulus polyphemus | reverse complement strand
GTCGAGCGCCCTAACCACCTGGCCATGCCGGGCCGCGTGGAATAATTAGAGAGGAATATCACTGATGATAAAGAGTTGTTTGCTAATCACTGAAGAAAAGAAAATGTCGGAATGCACAGGGAAGTAGTCTTTGAAACGTCTATGCTTGCTTGTTGTTAAGCGTAAAGCTACACGGTGTATTTTTTTTTGTGCTCTGCCCATCGAGCGTATCGAAACCCGATTTTTAGTGTTATACGCCCTCAGAATCATCTCTGAGTCACTTGGGGGGGGGAGGGCATTCCTTCAAAAATTGTTACTGATTTTCTAATATCCTTACTGATGACCAAAACGGTGAAGATCCCCATCAATAAACATGCTCAACCTTTTAGCCCTATAATGCAATAGCTCTCATGTAGCTAGCATGTACTGGACAATCCCCGATATTATTTTAGTTTTTATGTAACTCCTCCATCTACACAACCTTTTTTTCTCTGCTTTTTTTCAAATCTTAAGTATTTGCATTAGTTTGAGCTCATATTTACAATTATTGTCGTTCTAGGCTGCCATATTTGTTCCATTGACCCTTCCGGCTAGGTAAAGTAATAACTATAACTTTAAATAGTCTCCAAACTGCGCATAATGTAATGGCTAAATAGTGTTCCCCCCCCCCCTATAATATATAAAGGAAGGTATAAAAGGTTCAGCTACTACACACAAACTCGCAGGTCGCTGGCATTTCCAAGAATAGAGGTTATACGAAATGAACAGTAGTCGATTCGATACGGCCTACTCTACAGCACAAGACTACTCTTGTGACAATGTAATTCCCATATTACTGTAGTAGTAATGTGCTCCCGACACAAACTCGCAGGCCGCTGGCATTTCCAAGAATAGAGGTTATACGAAATGAACAGTAATCGATTCGATACGGCCTACTCTACAACACAAGACTATTCTTGTGACAATGTAATTCCCATAATACTGTAGTAGTAATGTGCTCCCGACACAAACTCGCAGGTCGCTGGCATTTCCAAGAATAGAGGTTATACGAAATGAACAGTAATCGATTCGATACGGCCTACTCTACAGCACAAGACTACTCTTGTGACAATGTAATTCCCATATTACTGTAGTAGTAATGTGCTCCCGACACAAACTCGCAGGTCGCTGGCATTTCCAAGAATAGAGGTTATACGAAATGAACAGTAGTCGATTCGATACGGCCTACTCTACAGCACAAGACTACTCTTGTGACAATGTAATTCCCATATTACTGTAGTAGTAATGTGCCCCCGACGTTCCTACAAACCCATTTTCTCAGAAATGAATTAACTATGGTTAAGTCTTTATTACTAGCAGTTCATGTATCACTATTCAGTCCAACCTAAGCGTTTGTGATAGGAAACTTACCAAGGTTCACTCACGTTATGCCAATCCTAACAATAAAGAACGGGGGTGCTGAGCTAATTGGGCGAGTCCCGCAGGGTTTGTGTCATACTTACTTTCTTGGAGATGATAAATACAAAAATATAACCCCTGTTTTTACGTTTAAATGTAAATATTACAAACTCAGAAATATATAGTTAACATTTATGTTTTTAGATATATTTTTATAAGATTCCTTAATTCGCTCATAAACTAGACAACCAATCAGAGCGGACTTTAAATTCAGCCAAATTTCAGCATTTTGCACAATACAAAAAAAAAGGAATAAGATTGAAGTGCGTGAAAGTAAGCTTCATCTCACAAGTTGACCCCAAAACATTTCAGGACTCTCAGTATAGAATAATTTTTATAAGGACAGTGGTGAGATCTGAGTTTTCCATCTCTGTATTTTGTGATACTGTGCGTTTATGACAAGCACGTGCTTACAGCAGAATTAATCACGCTGTTTACAAAAGGCTTAACATAGTTTAATTACTGCGATTCGTATAAATAAGACAGCGTATAATTTCATATGTCTGTATGCTAAACAAAGTTTATCAATGCACTCAACCCTGTAATATTTTTTTATCAATGTAATGTAAAAATTCGAATCCAATTTTCTATTAATGGAGGTAATATGGCACTTTGTGGTTTTTGGCAAATCGTGGTCTAATGATTAGCGTGCCAGACTTATGAATCCGACGGTTCACGGTTCGTGTCCCGTTGCTGCATAAACGTGCCTCGCACATTGGGGCTGTGGATGCGCTATAAGCATGACTGTGAAATCCCACTTCGGGCGAGCAAGAGTTGGCGGTGGGTGCTATTGACCAGCTGTCCTCTTTCTCTATTCTGTAAGTTTAAAATTAGGGACAACTGTGCTTGGATAACCTTTGCACTAAACTTGTAAAACACAGTTAACAGTAAACTAAACTCTATGGCTTTAACATTGCGGCATACGAGAAGCTATAAATTTAGAATACCACAGAAAGGTGAGATTAAAGTGGAATGAATTGTGTTTACCAGTCTGATAAAAACAAGGGTGAGAGAAGAAACAGGTGTGACACCGTCTGTTGGCAGCTTTTCGAAACTTTTATACGTAAAAAAACAAACAAAAAAACCTTAAGGTAGATAACATCGATATAGAAATTGCTCTTGAAAGCAAATGATCTAATTTCATCAAAACTTCATGCCTGCCCTCTGTCGTCAATATTACTGAGAGTAGGGTGAGAGAAGGAACAGGTGTAACGCCGTCTGTTGGCAGCTTTTCGAAACTTTAATAAGTAAAAAAAACACAAAAAATCTAAAGGGTAGATAACATCGATATATAAATTGCTCTTGAATGCAACTGGTCTAATTTCACCAAAACTTCATGCCTGCCCTCTGTCGTTAATATTACTGAGACTATTTGAGGATACCCGTTTAAGGAAATAAAAATCATATCAAGGAAATGTTAGATAATGTTCCTCTTCTTTCGTTGTTATTAACTCCCTAATGACCTCATTAGACGCTAATTGCATACTCACTTTTGTAGAAAGTAATAAATGTCTCATTTAACTGATTAAGTACTTTTATCTTTAAATTCAAACCGCAAAGTCTGTATAAAAGTGTAAAAGTACCCTATTTCAGCATGTTTTTGTCCACTTTCTCGGGTAAAAATCCTAAAACAAAATAACCCAAGTATACAGTCGGACAGTTACCAGTTACTATACAAAAAATTACGGTAATCGAGCCAGCCAACTCTGAGTAATGGATGCTAATACATACACACATTCATAATGGATCATCTTTATGATTAGATGACAGGTTACTTCATATTTGCACGTTGACGTCAATTTGAGGTGACTGGTTGTTTCACCTAAATTTGATTGGTAAACAATAAACATGCGAAATTCATATGTTTTTATTAGAGTATATAAAAGATGTTCTTCGTACTTGCATTATCCATATTTTCAAATAATTCATCTAACTTTGATTCCATGCGAAAGCTTACTATGGAGAATTGTCTTTGCTTATCATAGTAGCTTGACGTGTAATGTAAAGTTTGGAACTTCCGGTTTGTTTATTTGTTTGTTATGTATTTCGCGCAAAGCTACACCAGGGCTATCTGCGCTAGCCGTCCCTAATTTAGCAGTGTAAGACTAGAGGGAAGGCAGCTAGTCATCCCCACCCACCGCCAACTCTTGGGCTACTCTTTTTATCGAATAGGGGGATTGACATAATAACACCCCCACGGCGGAAAGAGGGAACTTCCGGACTTCCGATTCAGATGAATTAAAAGAGTACCGCATTATACTCCGTATGCTTGTTTGTTTGAAATTAAGCCTAAAGCCACACAATGGGCTATCTGTGCTCTGCTCACCACGGGTATCGAAACCCGGATTCTAGCGTTGTAAGTCCGCAGACGTGCCGCTGTGCCACTGGGGGGCTTATTCCGTATGCACATAAATGATATGAAATAAACCTTTCAGTCGTGGATAACATCAATTGATGAAAACAACTTAGACAAAAACGCGGAATTTCTAATGTTACCTTGTCCACAAGTTGAAATTTTCCAAGGATACTTAGACAACGTGGCTGAAATGATACAGTTAATACAGGGTGGTCCAAAACAATCCTTCCCATTTTAAAAATGAATAATTAACTAAAGAAATACAAACACGTAGTTTTCAAGATTTTGTAGCCCAACTTAAAAAAAAATATTGCCATGTTTTTGTGTGTTTTTTTCACTCCAGTGGATAGCGTTACCTCGTGAAATTACAACTACGCAAAAAAAAAAAAAGCTCAGCATGATGGATTGGTCGGGATGGGCCAATTCCGTGGCCTCCGTTCCAGATATCATTCCACTAGACTTCTTTTCTTGGGGGTATGTGGACATCGTGTAACACACAACTATAGCAAACATCAAGAAGCTAAATACCAGGAAAACGGATGCAATCGCCGCTGTAACTGGGGGCATGTTCTAGCGAACCTGGACTGAAATCGTATATTAGTTAGACGTGCTGAGAGCCACTGATGTAGAAGTCTACCAACACGTCAGTAAAAACTGACTTGGGCTATAAGATGTTGAAAACTGCATAGTTGTATTTCTTTAGTTATGTGATTTACAAACACATCAGCCCTTCCCAGTGGCTCAGCAGTAATTCTATATACTCACACCGCTAAAAACCTGGTTTCGATACTCGTGGTGGGCAGAGCACAGATAGCCCATTGTGTTGCTTTCTGATTTACAACAAACAAACAAACAATCTACCAAACTTCAACTACATTGATTAAGCCAGTTCCTCACAGCAACTTGGATGTCAAAATACCAGACAGGACCACTTTTCCTTTATATAGATAGATAAATGAAACATATTTACTCGTGTGAGATATCATATTGTGATCAGTAGAAAACATGCAGTTTCTAGCTATATCAACTCTATCAATGCGGCTACATCAATGTTAGGTGTTATTAGCCTACAAGATATAGGAGTGGGAAACAGTTTGGTACAGATTCTGTTGACACAAATATAAAGGGAGCTAGCTATACACTCGAGTTATCTTCAATCTGTAGTAATATGAAACATTGTTTATGTTAAATGGTTATGCTTCAGTTTTAGAAACGCTGTGATCTTCTACATGTAACGACAACAATGTTAATTAGCCTGTGGGCTTTACAACTGATGGTACTGATTTTACCCTTTGAAACTTAAGTATTTTTACGTAAATTTGTTATTCTAAGTACACCCGTTTACCTCATTTGATTCATATATCACAATCAGAGACTGTAAACAAACGTCAACTGGACAGTTGGCATAATTCCAAGTTACACGTGTTTCAAGTGGCCTGGAAACCTTTGGATGTGTTCTTCTTTGTGCTGGAGCTGGCAACTTACCAAATTATACATAAGTGATAACCAACGGAATGTTAGCTTCAACTTCTCAAAGATTAGACAGGATTAGTGGTATGAGTAATTCTTGGAACACCAACACTGTTGTCGTGGATTACTGACTCCCTCAGTAAAATAAACTTTCAGTTATTGTACCAGAAATGTTTACAGACAGTAGAAAATATCGTCACTGAAATAGAAGATACGAGAAAAACGTCCACAAAATTACTACCTAGATTTACTAACTTAAATATTTTGAGTTAAAATAAATATAACTACATAATCGGTAGAGAATATAATTATATTTAGGTATTTGAGATAATGTTTTTCTGAATTTTCATGCCAACATCCTTGTAAGCCAAACGTAGGAAAGTCGTAGTTTCATTAAACCTCTACCTTATCCTACAATGATTGTTCTACAGAGCTTGTAAGTGCTTGACCTTCTTTCTGTGTTACAGCCTCCTAGAGTGGGGTCAGTACTAATTTTAGGGAGTGGTATAGAAGCATGTATATATATATATATAAATTAGTATGAGTTGGGTATTTATCTCCCTTGAAGATGTTTAATTGTAATTATCACTAACGTAGGTAATCAAAGGATTGTGAGATATCACACCAGGACCTTGGTTTGCTTGCTTGTTTGTTTTTGAAATTCGCGCAAAGCTATCCAACGGCTATCTGCGCTAGTCATCCCTACTCTTGAACTGATGGACAAGAGGGAAGACAGCTAGTCAACCCCTCCCCCCCCATTG
>NW_013666860.1:59245-62565 GCF_000517525.1 Limulus polyphemus | reverse complement strand
CCAGTAGGTCAAAACCTATAATTGACATTGTAGGAATAAAGAGTGATTTATTTGCGTATTTCTGTATTCGCATCTTCCAGCTAGTTTCAACCCTCTGTGTAACGTTTTCGGGGGCCCCAGTGGCTCAGCGGTATGTCTGCGGACTTACAACGCTAGAAACCGGGTTTCGATACCCGTGGTGGGCAGAGCACAGATAGCCCTTGTGTAGCTTTGTGCATAATTAAAAACAACAACAACGTTTTCGGAACTTGCATCTTGCAGATACTTGAAACTTTACCGAGGGACATCAGAGTCCCGAATACCACAAACACATGTCTATGCTTATTTAACTAAGGTTAGAATTTTCTATGCATGAAAGACGAAAGAAACCAACTTGTCTAGTAACTGTAATTTGTGCATTTCCACTCTAGATACAGGCCACACGTTCAGTGACACGGTTCCTTTCAACAACTTCACAAGTATTCTATCCCTGACACTGCGACACAGTAATATACATCTAGATGTAAAACACTGTGAAAGGGTGAACAATCAACCTTGGCAAATCTCATCGCCAAGAAACAAATAACGAGGCAATAGAACTGGGTGCTAATAATGTTCGTCTAACCTATAATGTCTGTAAGAAAGTAAGACACCCAATAGAAACTTACAGATTCTTAGATAATCACAGTAACACATCAGTACGTATCCACTGTAAACGAACTGGACTTTATCATGGTACTTGCAGACTTCTAACCGGAAGTACAGCGAACAATCCAAATGGACGGGCATACCCATGGGCATGGACATCTCAGACTCTTATGTTTAAGTAATATACTTCATTGCAGGTCACTATTAAAGGCAAATGGCTAGTATTAGTTAATAATCAATATCATTGGGAACTCGGAGAAAGAGACAGGCTCAGTCTGTATAATTTTAGATAGTTCGTAAATCTCAGTACACGAGAGAACATAAACGTACAGTTACTCTAAAAAGTAAAGTAAATGTAGAGAGTGTCGTGACGGAGTTAGCAGATGAAGCAACTGTTGTAAATGCTACACCTCCTATTAATTAAAGTATTAAAGGTGAGAAGAAAAAATAGTGCCGAAGTTAGTCTTGGCAATGATTTATTTCTGCAGGATAACCACCTTATAAAAATGGCAAACATATCCAGAATGTAACTCCTAGACTACCCAATTACCCGGCTCGCGGGAACAGCTGCTACCTTACGTGGACATTTTACAAAACAAAAACCAGCCTTACGATAGTAGGTCTCAGTAACTTAATCACGTGCCACATAGAACCCCGAATATCTTCGTAACCACTAGATGATGCAGTAAACGTAAAGAGTTATGCCAGGAAGGGATCTTGAGGATTGACCAGAAAGAACAAGTTTACATGGAACTCAGGGCAACTAAGCATGGACGTGATAAGGAAATTGTAGTGTCACAGGCACCTAATGAAGTAAAAACAAAATCTACAAGACAAAATATTAATATATTAATATTTGCGGAACAGGGAATGGTTTTATGTATAAGTAAAAATAAATTCAAGTTTAATGGACACTTGAGGGTTACTACATAAGCACAAACTATTTGATGCTGACATCGAGAAAAAACATAGAAAACGGTTTACTTGTACCCTTAGAATACAGGCATACTACACCTAGTCCAGGAAGTACCAAAGGCTGGTCAGATGGATATTACACTACGGAGTTTCCAGTTGTTATTCGGGGTCTACGTTAACTATTTTGAACCAACAAGTGCCCAAAGAATATGGTCCAAAACTGACCACAACTAAAAGACAGAAAGTGTTTCGCTAATTAGTAAAACTGACTGTGGTGATCTTGTTTAATTTCCTTTTTTTATGAAATAACAACAATCATTTGAACTAGATGGACGTGCAATTACCAGAACTTAAGAATGAATAGCGATCGGACTAAATAAAACTTTAAAGAGGGCAATGTTCAGCACAACACCCTGATTACTTGTTGAGGTTTCTTTTTAAGCTGTTTTCTTCTTTTATCGATTACACAACTGCGCCACACATTATATTGAAACAGAAATACTTTCTTGGCAGTAGTTTGAAGAAATAAATAATAACGAAGCATTTCTTAATTATTATCTTAAAAGAAATAATAAGTAAACAATTTAAATTGCGCTACGTAAGAGTACAATAAAGTTTCAAAAATAACGAAAAGGCTTATGTGCAGCATAAAATCTGCATTTTGTCAGGATGGCTTTCCTGGGACTCTCTGATTAAGTTTCAAGCTTACGAATGGCCGTATGCTGTGCTTGTTTGTAAAAACTTGTTCGTTTGGGATATTCACGCAAAGTCATACAATGGCTAGCTGCACTATCCGTCTTAAGTTTGGAAATTATTGTCTAGTGGGGACTCGGGGAAGGCAGTTACTAACGAACCTCATCCACCGAAAAATCGTGCTACACACTTTGAGTGGCTTAAGAGTGACGCAAACCATGGACTCTCAGGTTCATAGTCAGGTATATTAATCATTAGGCCACACCTGGCACATGCTATAAAACAATCCGTTGTTTCCTGCAAAGAGCAATGTTTTTTTTTCTGGTATCATATCTTACTATCCAGTTTCATTGAAGGTCTGACTTGTTACAGGACCTGTGAAAGATGTAACTGTTACAAAGTTATTACACAGAAAAGAAGGGTCTGACTTGTTACAGGATCTGTGAAAGATGTAACTGTTACAAAGTTATTACACAGAAAAGAAGACTAGTTTGAAAAATAATAACAACCATGGTAATACTAATGAAACAATACATTCTAATCTTTATAAGTAGGAACGTAAGAAATTATATTTAATTAGCCATACTCACTACAGAGTTGATTTTTTTTAAAATTGCTATCTAACAACTTTCGTTAAAAACTATTTTACAAAATACAGTAAAAATACAAGTGTAGAAGTAGCTAAATTTTCCGGCATGCTAATAGATTGACTGAACTTCGATCACGTAGAACACTGCCTTTCATCTAGTGGATCGTATTTCCGTCTTATGCCTCAGTTAAAGGTCGTATGGTTATGCTTAAGCGTAGAGCGTGATATTAATTCGACGAAACTTCAACGGAGTAAGTAAAAATTAATATTTTTAAAGGATATAATTTGGTTCTGGTTGATAAGATTTCTTATTTTAATGGAATGATTTCAAAGCAAAAATAAATGTGAAAATCGGAATAACACCTAAAGAGCCTTCTTACACTTCAGAAGGGAGTAACGTCCAGAGAACCTTTTACAGTTAGTTCATATGAGAGTGATATCTATAGAACCTTCTTACAGTTCATATGAGAGTGATATCTATAGAACCTTCTTACAG
>NW_013666860.1:50492-58463 GCF_000517525.1 Limulus polyphemus | reverse complement strand
TCTAACAGTTCATATGGGAATACCGTCTCGAGGGCTTTCTTAAAGTTCATATGGGCAAAAAGAACACCTAGAAAGCCTTCTTACAGTTTATATGGAAATAACATATACATGGCCTTCTTACACTTTATGTGGAATAACACCCACGGGGCCTTCTAACAGTTCATATGGGAATACCGTCTCGAGGGCTTTCTTAAAGTTCATATGGGCAAAAAGAACACCTAGAAAGCCTTCTTACAGTTTATATGGAAATAACATATACATGGCCTTCTTACACTTTATGTGGAATAACATATACATAGCCTTCTAACTGTTTATACGAAAATAAAATCCAGAGTGCCTTCTTACAGATTATGTGGAATAACATATACATAGCCTTCTAACTGTTTATACGAAAATAAAATCCAGAGTGCCTTCTTACACTTTATGTGGAATAACATATACATAGCCTTCTAACTGTTTATACGAAAATAAAATCCAGAGTGCCTTCTTACACTTTATGTGGAATAACACCCAGGGGGCCTTCTTACATTCATATAGGAATAAGCGATGAAACAACCATTAATCTACTACTTTCCTTTCTGTCAATAAAAGAACAAAACCCGATTTTTACTGGTTACACATAAATGCTACTGGACAGGTTTTAGTTCTAATGACAAAACTCTACAAGCTACCTTTCAGTTCAAGAAGTCTATAACCTTTTGAGTTGTTGATTTCCGTTGGGTGTGAGGTCGTTTATATGGTGTTAACAATTTTATTAGAAAGTGATTACACTAGTGAAAAATATGGTTCGTTTAGATTTATTTATGTGTCTAGATGAAGTAATTACTGATAATATATAGGAATATTATACTTTTCTTGACATTAATCTAATGTTTTAAAATAAAAAAAATTGAAAACTATAGTCACTTTTCTTTCACTGTTGTCTTCAGTGGTTTCGGACGCTTGCACGACATGTTATAATATTAGAAACTCGTACAATTTATGTTGGCTGTACTATTTCTCTCTTTTCTAAAAGTATGCATAATTGATTATATAATAGTGTAGTATTTTAAGTGACAATCAACTGAAATATTTATGACAAAAATATAACCTGAAGACACAAAATGATCAAATAATTCCAAGAAAAATAGAAACGAAAGAAAACTCGTTGTTTATATAGTGAAAAAAAAGAGTGAAATAGTTGTGTCCTTACAAACGTATATTTTTAGCAGCTTTGTTGGTGGTGATATAAAAAATATATACATTAAGATTTTTTTTGCTTTTAACACACTGCATCTATTAGTTTTATTTGTGTGTTGTTAAGTACAAAGTTAAACAACAGGTTACTTGCAATGCGCCCATGGCTAGGATAGAACCCATGTTTTAGTATTATAATCTCTGAAATTTCGTTCTGTGATATTGTTTAGATATAAGATGGATAATGGTGATGAATAACTTTTTGAAAGGAAAGAAAAAAAAACTGAATATTTACAACAAATCAGATTATTCAAACCGAATTTAATAAACATTTTTCCAGATGTATAAATGGTTAGTACAGATCCACATGTGTAAGAGGATCATATGGCTTCAAACAGAAATCTACCATGTGGCAAGAAGAGATGCTTTAGTTTATACCTAAAAATATAAAAAAATATGGCTAGTGTTATTATTAGATAAATATACCTCTGTTACGAATGGGGTACATTACTTATATAACATTTACAATGTGTATATAAAAAAAAAAAAACTACACGTTGCACTATGAATACTGAGCCGCTGTCCAGAGTTAATAAACCGATCATCAACCACTAGAAATTGTAGTGGTCAAAAGGCCACCCATATTGTAAGAAGAAACAAATAATGAACGTACAGATAAAGTGACTGACATGCGTACATCAGAAAATAACATATGTTTGACAACTTATTATGAAGAAGCTACGTGTAAAGTAATGTGTGTGTTAGTTCAACACTGTTTGGAAATACCAGTCTTTCCGCAAGTGCTTACACTTTTGTGATAAACCGAGTAAGGCATGTACAACAGAATACCAATTTCTTTCGAGTGTTCACAGATTTGAAGACAGTACGTGGAGTTTGAACTGACTAAACCTGTTGCTTGATAACTAAAAGCAGGCTGGGGGGTAGACTAATGGTTAGAGTATCGGACTGTGCAACCGAGGATCCATGGTTTGCGACACAATTGCCTTCCACGATGTGGGGCAGTAGGTGTGTTGTATGAGGGATGATTAAATCACAATGTTCGATTACAGTAGTCCAAGAGTTGGCGGTGTGTCCTCTGAATAGCTGATTTCCATCTAGTCTGTTAGTTCAAAAATCAGGAATGGCGAGTGCAGATGTTCCTTGTGTAGATTTGCGCGAATTTCAAATAATCAAATATAGATGTGAATATTATCCTGTACAAATACAGATGTGAATATTATCCTGTACAAATATAGATGTGAATATTATCCTGTACAAATATAAATGTGAATATTATCCTGTGCGTCCAGAAAAATTATCTTGCTTCCTTATGTCCCGCCCCCCACAGTGGCACAGCGGTATGTCTGCGGACTTACAATGCTAGAAACCGGGTTTCGATACCCGTGGTGGGCAAAGCATAGATAGCCCATTGTGTAGCTTTGTGCTTAACTTCAAACACACACATCCTTTTGATTGTACTGGCAATTTTCAAAATTATAAACACGATCATTTTAAAACAGTGGTTCTCAAATATTTTCGTCTTCGGACTACTTCGGCGGGGCAAAGGACTACCTACCGGTCCTACCTCACCACAAAAACTCATCAAAAGTAATGGGAAGAATGTCGCTGTTTTAATGTGATTTCTATCTTGGAACAACCCGCGGATCACCTGGAGGACCCTCGTGGACCATCAGTGGGTTGCGAACCATACTTTGAAATCCGTTGGTTTGAAATAAACACAAACCATTCTGGTGACTTAAGCCTAAATTTTAAGCTTCGTTAAGGTATACCCATTCATGTTGCTGAGTGCAATACGCGCATTCAGTTGTAGGGGCATAATAGTTGTAACAGTCCATGTCTCCCATTCGATTAAGAGTAATCGCTTAATCGTCGGGTGCTACTGACTGGTTACCCATCTCTGGTCAGTTTTTCTAGGTTAGAGTTGTACACGCTTGAGCCTGACATGGCTGTTTAGCCTAAGATATCATTCTGACCAATGCTTAATTAGATGAGGTGTCACCCCAACTTAAAACTGGTTCATCAAAACGTTTGACATGTAATAAAAAATGCCAAAAATTAATAGACCTCAAAATTAGGTCTCCTTTCAGTATCTTCAAACTTTTAGTCTTTTTTTTTAGAATTTTATAGGTTATAGAATAAAGTACAAAATTGTTGACATTCTGATTTTCATTATTATGCACATAAGCATGATGTATACAGCATGTGAACTGTGTTTAATGTATGAGTTTAATAGTATGAAAAAATTGACTGTCGATGTTAATCTTGAACGATGTACAAGAACAATTAGTGCCGTGTTTGTATTTTAATGCTGAGAATACGTCTGTTTTGAGAGTATTTGTCAGGTTTTATAGGGCCCTGATGCATTACAGTAGGTGTCTGTGACTTGTTGGCGATATATTTCAACAATAAACGGAGAGCACACAATCCACTTGTTTCAAAATAATATATTCAAAACAAGTCAAATGTATGTACAAAAATTCGTTGCACTATTGGTTATCACAGTTGTATTCAAACTTTAAAATAATTTCTCTTTTTCGTCAAAGTCCACACAAGCGCGTTCAATCACCTTAGAACACACTTTGACAAGAAAAATGATTCTCTCTGTTATTACAATACAAGCTGTAAAACTAAGTTTAGAAATCGCCGGTTACTGTTAAACTGCCACGTAATCTATCTTCCCTTTCACTAACTTACTTGCACTTATTTGGTCGCCTATATATTTTTGCTCGACTGAGGCCTAGAACTTTCTACAAACTATGAGGCGTTATGATGTAACAATACTCAATGAAACAACGAGAAAAACTTAGAAGGTTCTAGTAACATGACGCAACAATTTAACAATCACCAACTAGTGAATTACACATCATATGATTTGTACACAGTTACGTAAACAAACCTGCGATCAATTATTCTAAAAATAACTTACTTTAAGGTTCGTACTATATAAACTAAATAATACTCTCTATTAAACTTAAAATGAACAAACGTGTCTATCTAACAGCTTACATGTTATAAAAAACTATTATTGTGTAACGTGTTAAGAACGTGTTTGTATTCTATGACGTAACAGGATGTATAAAAATGTTGTCAGTTAAGTGTGTGGAGTAGAATGCAAAGAATATGGTCATTTGTATCTAGCAGAGATGTACAAGATGTAGATGAAATAACTATTTGAATATGTGGTTAATAGTGACATATGCGATATGACTGTCTTTACCACTTCAGATGTGTAGGTCACGACTCTTTTTGATATGTAGGAAATACACCTATAATGTGGCGTATCAAGATGTTTAGGGAACGTGTTTTTTTATTCTGTTATAGAAAAAGGATGTACACTGAATGTATAGTTGTTTCTACTGTGTAACAGGATTTGGATGTATGCTGAATGTATAGTTGTCCCTCCTGTGTGAAAGGGTTTGGATGTACGTAGAATGTTTACTTGTCTCTACTGTATTATAGTCTCTGGATGTATGCTGAATATATAGTTGTCTCTACTGCGTGAAATGATTGGGATGTACTCAGAATGTATAGTTGTCCCTCCTGTGTGAAAGGGTTTGGGTGTTAAATTGTCTCTACCGTGTTATAGTGTTTGGATGTGTGCTGAATATATAGTTGTTTCTACTGCGTGAAATGGTTGGGATGTACTCAGAATGTATAGTTGTCCCTCCTGTGTGAAAGAGTTTGGGTGTTTAATTGTCTCTACTGTGTTATAGGGTTTGGATGTATGCTGAATGTATAGTTATCCCTTCTGTGTGAAAGGGTTTGGGTATTTAATTGTCTCTACTGTGTTATAGGGTTTGGATGTATGCTGAATGTATAGTTGTCCCTTCTGTGTGAAAGGGTATGGGTATTTAATTGTCTCTACTGTGTTATAGGGTTTGGATGTATGCTGAATGTATAGTTGTCCCTTCTGTGTGAAAGGGTTTGGGTATTTAATTGTCTCTACTGTGTTATAGGGTTTGGATGAAAAGCAAGAACTTCTTTTACTTAATGGCCAAGCCAAATTTACAGGAAGAGCTTTTCTATCTGATGTGTAACATGATAATAGAAGGACAATTCACTGTTGTAATTTTAATATATGCTCACTAATTCTGTTAAAATGTTCCTTAATGATCTAGCTACTGATCTATTACAAAACCAATGACGATTTTGGGGACATTTACAAACTCACAACAAGCCCAATATTCCAAGTATTATAAACCTGTTTGGGGATCTAGACACGTGCTACAAAGCCTTGATTGATTTTAGTAATATTTCGTAATACACTAAAAGTAACGTTCCTTCAAAGCTGGGGCGAAAAAAACAAAAAACAAACAAACTGTAGATGCACAACATCAAGAGGCCTCAAAATGCATTTATCATATTTCATTGCTTGTTAGTTAGAATGTTATGAACTCTGTAGACGCGTAGATATCCGGATTATGGCTGTTCCTGTTTATCTTTAGCTTTAAGACAAGTTTGATATCATCAGCATTAGTGTTATTTGTTATTAGGCGACAAAAGTTAGTAAAAAAATTAAAATCAATAATTTAAAAAAGTTTAGTAAGAAAGTTTAGTGAAATTAAACAACTCCGAGTGTACTTTGTACAAACACAAACACATATATTTAGTAGGAGTTTTCTAGTAAGATCGTAATAAATACTACAGAGAATCGGTTATTTCTCATATAGTTACTATATAGTTACCGATAACAAAGATACCCCCAACGACGAATCAAAGCATTTTGATCTTTATAAAATACCAGTAAAAAGGAGGGTACACATCTGACACATCGGTGCATTTCAATCTTTATAAATTATCAATAACAACAAAGGTACATAATTGACGAACCAGTGTATTTCAATCATTATAAAATACATAACAACAAGGGTACACAATTTACGAATCGGTGTATTTCAATCGCTATAAAATACTGATAACAACGAGGGTACACAATTTACAAATCGGTGCATTTCAATCGCTATAAAATACTGATAACAACGAGGGTACACAATTTACAAATCGGTGCATTTCAATCATCAAAAATACTGATAACAACGAGGGTACACAATAGACGAATCGGTGCATTTCAATCGCTATAAAATACTGATAACAACGAGGGTACACAATTTACAAATCGGTGCATTTCAATCGCTATAAAATACTGATAATAACGAGGGTACACAATTGACGAATCGGTGCATCTTTAATAGTTTGATGATAATGCATACTCTTCATTATTTACTAATTCATTTTTAATAATTATCTGAGATGGTATTGCTTGCTTTGATCAAAAATGATTGATAATATCTAGTTGGGTGTTCAGTTTTACAAATTCATTACAGTCAGATCTGACGATCTTGCATTTTGATCATAGCCCTGTAGCGTACTTTCTATTGCAAAAGGATTCGTTGTAAGGCTGTCACGTCAAAAGCACATCCCTCCTCCCTGCTGCTTTCCATAATTTATTTAATGTAGAAGGACGACAGTTTCTCAGCACCTAGTTGAAGAGTGCAATTAGAAAGGTGTTTACTGGTATATTTTTAATGGAATGGCATGAATACGCGTTTCATTATCCGGCTGCTTGATGTATGCTACAGGTGTCGGATATGTATTATTTTGTGAAAGTAATTGTGTACACGTTACTTGCGTCGCTTTTTCAGATGATGATTCTTCTTGATTATGTTACGTACTATTGCCCTAAATACGTGTACAGCTTTTACCACAGACCCTTGTGTTCATGAATACTCACCTGATAAAAGACGTCGCCACTTTACTTACTATGTCTGTGATACGACTTGTTGTAGGTCTCTGTGTGGATGGTCATGGTGCTTCAAGTTGATCCATATTCATTTGATTTTTTCAATTCCATTACATGTATGGAGATATTCCTAGCTCAAAAATTCTAAATCTCCAATCTGAATAAATCTTTATTATCTGCATGTATGAATATTTTGTATTGGAAAGGGTTGTTACACACCCCTCCATAAAATGTACAATTTTTTATGGCATCACACTACCTAATTAACGCCAAACGATGGCAAAATGTAGTTCTGATACATTCCGTTCCACCGCAACTTTATATCAGTTGTGGTTGTCACGAACTCAACCTGTATACACGTAATTGGTTTTTAGGAAGAAAAAAAAAAGGTTGAACCATACGTCTTTAGAATTTGTGTTAAACACATATATATATATATTATTGTTCAGACGTTTACGTTTGTTTCTGAAGAGAACTTCAAATCGCAGAATGCAAAACTGAAAAAAGACAAGATACGGGTTGCCAGAATACACAACTTTCGATCGAGTGATCTTGTATACATGGAAGCAGTGTCGCAAGCTTCGCACGTCGTTGTTTAAGGCTCATAACGTAGGTAAATTAATATGTAGAAGTGTTACTCGATGAAGTCTCCGGTAGGAGGGCCGAAAGCTCGCAAATAAAAGTACTTTAACGTACAGAAAAGTCCGTGCATAATCCTACATACTTCGCACATTGTGCTATTATGAAGAGAGGTTTAGCTATACTATAGGAGTGTGTTTTTTATTATCCTTGAAGCATACTTAACACCTTATACCATTGCAACGAAATAAAATACACATAAAAAACAAACAAACTAGGCTACATCCACCATTATAATCATGCAGAAATAAACACAGATGTAAATAAATATGTCAGCAGAGATAGAAGTAGGCAATAATAACACATTCATGTAACGCAAAACAGATACGCCACTTCCGTTGAAAATGTTTGTTTGTTTATTATGAATTTCGCGCAAAGCTACACCAGGGCTATCT
>NW_013666860.1:47227-50113 GCF_000517525.1 Limulus polyphemus | reverse complement strand
GTGATGGGGATTCGAACCCGCGACCCTCAGATTGCGAGTCGAGCGCCTTAACCACCTGGCCATGCCGGGCCCGTTGAAAGTGTAAACGTAAACTTACACGGATATATCATGTTATTAGAATCAAGTTTTTCTTATGAATTACTTGAATATTGTTTTATTAGTTTCCATCTAATTATTTATGCAGTTAAAACGTTTTTTTTTCTTCTGACAAATTAAAAATGTTGTATGTATCGGAGAGAGAAAATAATAATTAAACGTTCGAAAATTTCAAAGTTTTCACACCATTCTTTTTTTACTTTCATACGTGATCTAGGTTTTCGGGTTCGAAGTTCTGTAAGTCACTCGGGATATCTGGAAATAACACTTGAATATTAAATAATAAACTGGTTCCAGGATGCAATTTCAGCCTCCATGCTCGCCACACAAACAACCAGTACGTTCCTAATGAAATGGTACAAAAAAAGCTACAGGATTGTTTGGTTTGAATTTCGCGCAAAGCCACACGAGGACTATCTGCGCTAGCCGTCCCTGATTTAGTAGTGAAAGACTAGAGGAAAGGTAGCTAGTCATCACCAACTCTTTGGCTACTCTTTTACCAACGAAAGGGCGAGCATACTTGGTGGAACAGTGATTCGAACCCGCGACCCTCAGATTGCGAGTCAAGCGCCCTAACCACCTGGCCATGCCGGGCCCGAAGCTACATCAATCTCCACTAATTTAAGTAGTCCTCTTTTTTTAAAGTCCCCCGGTGGGAAAGCAGTGACTTTACGGACTTATAACACTAAAATCCGGGATTCGATTCACCGCGATGGACACAGCAGATAGCCCAATGTGGCTTTGCTCTAAAACAAACATTTTTTTTGATATGCGTAAATCTTGATAAAAGACGATGTTATAAAATATATTTATTAAGAGAAAATTAAAGCAACTTTGAGCAGCGGTAAGATTTAATGTACTTAAGAGTTAATTTATAATTTTATTTTTTAAATATTTTATTTCCTGTTTTGTTTGACCTCTATAATTCTATTTTAATGTATATTTACCTGCTTTTTAACGACAATTGTTGTCATTAGATTTTCTTCCTTTTAATAAGGTCTCTAAGATGAGCAACCTTAAAATTGAGAAATTGCTAACTTTGACCTTTGAAGTTAAATAGCAAGTTAAACTAATATGGGTGTCTTTTTATTGTATTATGTACGTATATGCCCGCCAGTGGCACAGCGGTATGCTTGCAGACTTACAACGCTAAAAACCGGGTTTCGATACCCGTGGTGGCCAGAGCACAGATAGCCCATTGTGTAGCTTTGTGCTTAACTTCAAACAACAACAATTATGTATATATTTACACACAAGTGTATTTATACAGATATATAAGTATAATGAAAATTTGCTTGCAATAAGTGTTGCACAAGCCAGCCCAGTTTGAGAAGACAGACGTCTTATCTTATTATATATATATATTACTTTAGAAAGGCATCTTATTGTACATTGTTGTAATGGTTTCTATTTTTGGGAGGATTATTTTGTATTTTATGTTAACAATAATGCAAAGGCCACACCACTTAATGATAATGGAAATGTTTTATATCTTGAACTTCAAGTTGTACAAGTTAGCCTACTGTCTGTTGATAGGTTTAATTTTACAACAACTTCATTTACTTGCTAACTTCTCCTGTATCTCTATTTCTTCGTTGCAACGGAAATTAAGTATTGTCAAAACAACTAACTGCTTGGCAGTTACAAACAACTGATTAACAAAAATCACTCGATAACTCAATATCCCACTGTAGCAGACTCACAGAATTAAAAATCCATTGCATAAGTAGCTCAAAATAGCTTTTTAAAACTCTTTCCCACACTAACGTAATATCAATGTTTATGCATGAAATCTATTCCCAATATACAATCTACCTCGATGTCAATTATTCACACATTACAATGTCTACAGAAGTTTTCCACACCAAGTGTGACTTTCAAATTTCCTCTTCCTGAAAATTTATGATTACTTGATCTTCACATCACTCCTCGTGCTTCATATCTAGAGGCGAGTTCTCACCCTTACCAGACTGGAACGAACAATGGTAGCTATAGAAACAGTATCAATAAATATATATTCGGTGTTAGGCTGGTTTCTTTAAATAACTAAGTCCTTATCTCAGTTGGGGCAGATGGAATACTTTCAGTTGAACTTTGCCTTTTAAGTCAAGCTTATTTCTGTTTTCGGATGTCTTTCTTGGCCTGTTTGGTCTACGGGACTCACCCTCAGGGTATCGTTTCTTTTGTTTATTATCATCTGTTGATTCAGCAAAGTATCGACTGTAATGCCTATATTTTGTATATATGTAGCAGTTCTCTTTTTCTGTCATTCTTTTGGGGTAATTTTTATTTAATACAGGCTTCTGTCCTTAGTTCCTGAAAACATGTCCTCTAAAGTTGCGTTAAAACCCTTGTGGTTTTACTTCTTCCATTCGGAGTAAAGAGTTGTATAATTAATATTTTGTGTTATTCAGACTTCCATCAGAAGGACTTGACGTTTTCACACTGTTTGATCCGATGAACTTATTATTCGTGGATTGTACTTTTAGTTGTTTATCCGCAAATTTAATTGATCAAGTTTATCCGCAAACTGGACACTTTCGTTAATGATGTACACCAACTTCGATTTAGCCTAAAACACGTATCCTCATCCATTATGGCATTTATGAACTGACCGCTTGCCAATGAATCCATCATTTAACATGAAGCATGTGAATAAGATAATAGGCAAAGTGTTCCACACCTTAATCATGTTTGGTTAAGGTCTCATCCTTCTTCCGTTCCACACCTTCATCATGTTTGGTTAAAGTCTCACCCTTCTTCCGTTCCACTACCTTCATTCATTCGTTT
>NW_013666860.1:32147-47206 GCF_000517525.1 Limulus polyphemus | reverse complement strand
ACCCTTCTTCCGTTCCACACCTTCATCATGTTTGGTTAAAGTCTCACCCTTCTTCCGTTCCACACTTTAACCATGTTTGGTTAAGGTCTCACCCTTCTTCCGTTCCACACCTTCATCATGTTTGGTTAAAGTCTCACCCTTCTTCCGTTCCACACCTTAATCATGTTTGGTTAAGGTCTCACCCTTCTTCCGTTCCACACCTTAATAATGTTTGGTTAAGGTCTCACCCTTCTTCCGTTCAACACCTTAATCATGTTTGGTTAAGCTCTCACCATTCTTCCTAACTTTGTTCCTAAACTTTGCTTTAGAAACTTCCTTTTAGTGTTTTTCATAAAAAGCCTAATACAGGTAGTTGTTATGGCTCTCTGATGGAAAGCTGCTGAAAGCTATTAAAGCTTCTCATTTTAAATGTACAACAAAATGAATGGCTTCTTGTTCACTAATCTACCTATTCACTTTGGAAATTATTTCAAACTGTGACTGATATTCTTCCCATGGTACCTTTTCATTATAGTCTGTTGGTATTTGAATCAGACGATGTTGCTGAACTGGAATGTAAAATTATGTTACTTGGTGAGGTAATTATACAGTTGGAGTAGTCCATGAAGGCCCTACAGTCATAAGAAGCACATCAGTAATGGTATAGGTGTAGACCAGATGGACTGTCATATTCCATAATGCACAAATAATAGTATTTGTGATTGAAATTCTTGAGTAGGTTCAAAGAGAGAGAGAGAGATGGGTGGTTTGATCCTTGCATCTGCTAATTCACTTTCTGGGTATGTTATGCTAGAATTTATGTCCTTTTGTATATTACATATGGCTTCTTCGATTTTGGTCCTGTAGTCTTTCTGTAAATCACTGGTGTATTTTTGTGTTGTTTTTTTCAGTTTGTTGCATAATCATCCTGTATTTCAATTATGTTCTTTTACATTATCATCTTTACTTTGTTGATGCTATTTTGTACTTCCTTTTTCGCTTCTTCAATTTTGTTTTTATAATTATTCTGTACATTTTTTATGGCTTCCTCGATCTCGTCTTCGATTAAACTGATTCCTGTCTCGTGTCCCATTATTTTAATTCCTCTCTTGAATTCCAATTTCTTTCTTCTTGATATTCTTTTAATTTTTTGCCTCTTTCTTCTTTGTCTTTCTTTAATTTTCTGTCTACTTCTTGATAATCTTTCCACCGTTTCATGATTTCTAATAAATTTTCTATCCTGCTTCCAGCAACTTTCATTATCTATACTTGGGTCTTGATTTCATCTTATTTTTACCAAAATAATCCCATCCCTGACATCAGTGTTGTAACAGTTTCTTTTGTTGGGCAGGTTCTTTTGGGTTATTTGGTAAAAAAAAATTTCAAAGTCCAATACATTGAATGAATGATAATGAAAACGTTTTATTTCTTCTTTAGCTTATAGTTCTAAAAGTAAGTTAACTATTACCTGTTGATAGGCCTAGGTCCACATTAAAGGTTAATGCAACTATTTCACTTACTTGCTAAGTTTTCTTGCATCTGTTTAATTCATTGAAACACAAGTTCAATATTCACAAAATTTAACTGTATTATAGTAATAAACTCACAAAAATCATTCACTAACTCAGCTTACAAACATTTACTTTACTGTAACAGATTCATACAATAGAAAATCTGTAGTATAACTCGCTATTTTTATAGCTCAAATCTCATCCAATAGTTGTCCACAAAATTCCAGACGTTAAGACACTCGCTCATCACCTAGATGAAAACTCTGGCGAAACAATAAAACGAACATCTAAATTACAACAAAAACATAGCCTACAAAAATAATATATCATTTTTGGGAAGACAGAAGTCCGATCTTATTATACATAATATTATTTGTGGAAGATAGGAATCTTATCTTAACATGCATAATACTACGTCGTGAAGTTAGAGGATATTATTCTGAGAGATAGGAAGGAGTCTTACCTTTCGGAACCAAAGCAGCTGACTTCCAAGTCGTTGTGAGTCGAGAGAATTACTTCGCGTTTTTAGAAACAATTTTCTGTTAGCCATAATAAGAAAATAAGGAGCAGCGTAGATGTTATTACTGAGGATATGGTTTGCAAACTAAATGTAGAAAAACCAAGTTCTCTGGAAGCTAACTCACGCAAAAAACATATGAATATTAAGAAACTAACATGAACTTAAAATGAGTAACAACCGTGTAAAACGCATAGTTTTAACTAAGAAGTCGTAATATTACGTAATTTTTCAACCAATTGTATTTTTTGCAGGACAGCTTTTGTCGCTTGCATTTTCTTTCCTCCAAGTAAAAAAAAAAATGCTTTTCCCTACAATAAACGTTAGTGATACAATACAATGTGCTATGAAAATACAAGGACAACAATGAAGAAGGTTTCAAGTGCTCTTCCGTTTCTTGCTACCACGCGAAGCTAGCATAACGAATCGTCACAGGTACACACACTTCACTTACGCTTATTTCCACAACTTTTTAATATCATTCGCTGATAAGCTTGTCATGTGACCTTTAGCGATGAACGTAAAGTTCGCAAAAGTGCGCAGATCGCGTTCTTGTTTGTGTCACTAACTCCAACGCGTGTTTTGATAGTTAATTTACGAGAAACAGTCCGTGGTAGGTGTTAGATAAAAAAAAAATCTATCTATCTATTTATCACAGTGTGTACTGTTTCTAGACCGTGTACGTGACGTATACATTTCTGAGGAGCCCTCAACTACAACTCTATGTTAAATATAGTATGCAGCTCATGTAAACAGAAGAACAGGCTGTTCCTCTCTCTTTCTCGTGCTGACAGCGTTTCCATGGAGTTAGGGACACTGTAGCATATTCATACGGTGGAATTCAAACCGATCTTCTTAGTGGAAGGCGTGCTTATGCCACCTAGCTATCGTGATTTAAATACACGTAATGTTTACATTTCTTTATAAAGAAAATGTGTACCTTCAATTCATGGACTGATAGACAAATTTTATGTATGAAAAAAAAAAAAATACAGAGGAAAAACTGTGACAGGGTACTAACACAACCAATTATTTTATGAAAAGCTACTATAACAAAAAGTTAAGAATGTCAGTCGGTCGATCGAAGCCTTCAGACTTCGAAAACGCGAGTTAAATCCAGTCAACAAAGATTTGGAACAAAAGATGCTTTCTATACGGAAAGGGTAATGAACGCTAAATACCCAGCACTAGCTATTCTCTTTTGTAAACAATACAGTTGCACAAAGAAAGTTAGTGTTTGTCTCATTTGAAAATTAGGAGAAAAAACAACAAATTTAAATCTGATGCATTTCTTTTGTTTGAAAACTACTTTGTTGCTCCACCTGAGTAAAAAACTAATAAAATGAATTCCTTTCGGATTTATATTATAAAGCCGGCAATTTCTTGTAACGCTCATTCAACATCCAGGTTAACCCTCTGATCACCAACATATCATCTATATTATGTGCGAGCAAGTTTTGCATTAGGTTACAGAGGGTAAACACACGATTCAGAATGTTTCAGCTGTAGGGAATGCAGATAAACTGGTATGTACAGTCATCTATACAGTATCTATATGAAACGTTTTCTGGTGCTTGAACTTTATATTTTTATTATAAGAAACGCAATGTATGACTTTAAAACAAAATTTGTTATTACCTTGACTAATTAATGTACGTTCAGTATAGTGAAAATAACGAGGCTTAGTTCTCTCATGAACCAAAATCGGCCCTAATTTAATGAAGTTGACCTTCTGCTCCTAAAAATAAATAAAAAAAGTAAAAAATCTCATGCCCACAAAGTATATTTTGGTATTATAGCAATTTTTTAGACAAATATGTCCACAATCGTCTTTAAGCTTGATGTTCTTTAGGAATGGCTAACATACTCGAATAACAAAAAACATTAATATTTATTAATAAAAATATTCTACACTTTTACTGAGCACCCTAAAGTCCAACAACGCAGAAATTTGTTGAAGGTTCAATTATCCAGGGATTTAAAACAAAAAGAGGTGATATATTAGGTGATTAATAGGCCTAGATATTCTGAACACTAAAACACAGAGCTAAGCCTTATCTACTTTTAATAGGCCTAAATAAGATGGAAAAGTAATTTGCAGTGAAGATTAAATTAGAACAGAAGTGTAGAGATAAGTGTGACTTTAATTCCCCATTCACGCTCGATTCATGATTTCTCACAAACATTTAGGTGGATATAAAACAGTGGTTTATAGAATGCATAGACTCTGCTTAAATAATGAGGGAATTTAAAAATTTCCATATTTGAAGCGAGTGGTTGCTAACAGAGGTTTTAAGCTATCTATAATAAATAATTTTTGAGAAATTAAATAAACCAAATTTTACTGATCCTAATTATAAATACCCAATTATTACTTATTATTCTAGTATTTCTGAAAAGTAGTAAATGTTTTTATTAATAGAAAAAATAATTTCCAAGTGGTTTTTAAACCAATTAATCATATTTAATACTTATTTTTAATGGAAAGAACCAGCTTGAAGACAATAAAAGCCAAAGTGTTTACAAAATTCCAAGCCTATTTAATAAATCATACGTAAGGGCAAAGTAAACATTCCTTGATTATAAGAAAAATGAAACACTAAAAATGCATGATTAGATGGGGAATACGTCAAATCAGCTGTGATTCAACGTGTTATCGAAACTGAGCATTCTGTTCTAAGGAATCACACAAAAATTTAGAAGATACAGAGAAGTGTGAAATGGAAATTTATTAAATAATGACATACGACCCGAGTTACATCTAGTATGGCGTTCTTTTTTGCCCTATGTAAACAAAATGGAATGTCCTAAATCAGTGACGATATAGGTTACATATGATACATTGAGTTGGGATAAATGTCCTGATGATGGCAGATTGGGTCAGTGAAAACATGTCAACTGTGTTAGTTTTGTACATGTGATTTTGATTTTATTTTTAATAGATTTAACCATTCTTAGTTGTGTTGTTTTTTGCTCTTTTAATGTGTTTTAAGATTAAAACAAGTTCAACATGGTTTATTTTATAGATGATCACCTCTAAATTCTATTGGTTATAAAAAAAGTTGCAATTAGTTTACTGTATACAACTAAAAAGAACAACAACACAAAGAAAAACTATTATATTTATAATTCAATGTTAAACCGGCGTAATATATATATATGTGTGTGTGTTACATTCCGCCATTTTTTTTCCCTCCTATATACTGTGTTTAACTGACGACCAAAGGAAGAACAAGTTGTGAAAAAATATGTCTTTCTTGGGAAATTCGTCCTTTAAACGAGTTTGCTGACGTCACTTGTGTTTATTGTCTAAGGTTTGTAATATGTACTTATCAAACAATGAAATTAATTCGGATACCTTGTGTATGCATATACGTACTGTTGATCGATGTTCAGTTGTTGAGGGGGTTCTAACAATAGAATAGCAGTCAGTAGAGAGATGGGATAACGAAACTTAAACAATGATATTAGCGTTTGGAATGATGGTTTCGTCCATCGGTGTCATGGTTAATAGCCTAAGCGATTGCCTAAGTCTAATTATTAATTATTATTTTTTTTAAGAACTCGATACTAATTACTATTTAGTTTTATCTTATGTTTTAGTGTTAATTTGTTACCGTCGTCAAGGAGATCCTGAGAAGGATTACTTCTGTGTTGGTAGTGACGAAGATTCGATCAAGGATCTTTTTGATAGAATAACTTAAATCAGTTTATAACTAGGGATATTCGGGATTTGTTGCCTTCTATGTTAGGTTTACTGAGTGTGTTTTCAGTTAGGTGGACGTAGAAAGCTTCTTTTGTCTTTTTTTTTTCATGTATGGTCTGTCTTCTTTTCTGGCATAATTGGCTATTGTAGATAGATCGGTATTACCGACTCTTGTATGTTTATTATGTTCTTCGATTCTAACTATTTCTTTTCTTTTTGTTTCTCCAAGATATTGGCATCCACATTCACAGGGAATGCTGTAAGTGGTGTTTTCCTTGTTGTATATGTCATAGTGTGTGAGGGGTTTATATGTTAGTGGAGATGTTGTATATGTCATAGCGTGTGAGGGGTTTATATGTTAGTAGAGATGTTGTATATGTCATAGTGTGTGTGAAGGGTTTACATGTTAGTGAAGAGGTTGTATATGTCATATTGTGTGAAGGGTTTATATGTTAGTGAAGATGTTGTATATGTCAGTGTGTGAGGGGGTTTATATGTTAGTGAAGATGTTGTATATGTCATAGTGTGTGAGGGGTTTATATGTTAGTGGAGATGCTGTATATGTCATAGCGTGTGAGGGGTTTATATGTTAGTGGAGATGTTGTATATGTCAGTGTGTGAGGGGGTTTATATGTTAGTGAAGATGCTGTATATGTCATAGTGTGTAAGAGTTTATATGTTAATGAAGATGTGTATGTCATAGTGTGTGAGAGGGTTTATATGTTAGTGAATATGTTGTATATGTTATAGTGTGAAGGGTTTATATGTTACTGAAGATGTTGTATATGTCATAGTGTGTGAAGGGTTTACATGTTAGTGAAGAGGTTGTATATGTCATATTGTGTGAAGGGTTTATATGTTAGTGAAGAGGTTGTATATGTCATAGTGTGTGGAGGGCTTATATGTTAGTGAAGATGTGTCATATTGTGTGGAGGGTTTATATGTTAGTGAAGAGGTTGTGTATGTCATAGTGTGTGAAGGGTTTACATGTTAGTGAATATGTTGTATATGTCATAGCGTGAAGGGTTTATATGTTACTGAAGATGTGTCATATTGTGTGGAGGGTTTATATGTTAGTGAAGAGGTTGTATATGTTATAGTGTGTAAGGGTTTATATGTTAGTGAAGATGTTGTATATGTCATAATGTGTGAAGGTTTATATGTTAGTGAAGATGTTGTATATGTCATAGTGTGTAATTGAGTTTTATATTATATCTAAGTTTTGTTGACATTACAAAAATTATAATGTTCACCGTTGTATTTTTTATGTTGTGATTAAGTTTCAATGCTTTGAGTAAATTCAAATGATATTACCGTATTATGTATTTTTATCCTTTTCTGGTGAAAAATTTGGATAAGCATCCTATCTATGAACATGCTTAGAACGTTAAAATCAGGGGTTCGATTCCACTCGGTGGACACAGCGGATAGTCCGATGTGGCTTTGTTATAAGAAAACACACACACTCTAAGAACATGCCGGCTTAGTGCAATGCGTTTCTTTTTCTTTTTGACTGCTTAACATTTGTTTCATTATTCTCATATCGGTTTCAACATACTGATTTTCATATAGGTGAGTTTTTTTTTCATGAATTTGACTGTGGGGTTATGGACCCATTTGTTTTATGGCTCAGGGATATATGCTTGGTTAACTTAGCACTGACTGCGCTTACTCGGGCAGTGAAATATCTGATATGTCATGTAACACACCCTCACAGGGCGTCGAAAGGATGAATGTACTCAAATACAAGAAAATGGCACATACTGTTCTTAGATTACTCTCCTGCTAAAGCAATCATCTGATGTTGTAAAGGCAGCCTGCACAACAAAAGAACATAAAAACAGCGACATTATTGTTCGGTGACACCTGTTAGAGGAAATCCTTTGATAACTTGAAAGATAACAGATTGTGAAACCCATTCAACCTTATTCAAAACTAGTTATCGGAAATTTTCTTTTATAAAACATATGCTAGAGGAGTTGAACCCCCTATTCGGTGCTTGGTTAATACATGACCGAAAAATGGTAAAAAGAGTTGCCAAATTTTACAGAGTGTAGCATGTTTGTTTGTTTCTTTAGAACAAATCCATCGCGGGAATCAAACCCCGGATTTTAGCGTTGTAAGTCCGTAAAGTTACCACTGTCCAAAGCGTAGTATGCTACTGAGATACTTCTGGCACGTGTGGATTTTGTTTAGTTGGTTTACCATAGTTTAAAGACCTTCAAATGTCGTTCATTCGTGAAGAAAGTTTCAGCAACGTAGTTACAAACCGGTGAGGCCCGGCATGGCCAGGTGGTTAAAGAGCTCGACTCGCAGTCTGCGGGTCGCGGGTTCGAATCCCAGTCCCACCAAACATGCTCGCCCTTTCAGCCGTGGGGGCATTATAAAGTGACGGTCAATCCCACTATTCGTTGGTAAAAGAGTAGCCCCAAGAGTTGGCGGTGGGTGGTGATGACTAGCTGCCTTCCCTCTAGTCTTACACTGCTAAATTTGGGACGGCTAGCGCAGATAGCCCTCGTGTAGCTTTGCGTGAAATTCAAAACAAACAAACAAACCAGTGAACGATTAACGAGTTGTAGTTTATTTAAAGTTTGGATTTTAATTACGCAGAAAATATGTGAGCGATGTTGGATGTTCGGATTTAGTCAAATGTTTATTTATGAAATATGTATATTCGATCCTGATCAAGGGTGATCTTCATTGGCAGTTACAAAAAAAAAAGAGACACAAAGATTAAAATTACGACCAGATTTTTTTTTTTTAATGTTGGTTTGTTTATAATGTGCAACCTACAGTTCAAAATACGAAACAAAGCATGTGATTTGAACAGTTTCTTTGTTGTTAAGCGCAGAGCTACACAATAGGCTATCTGTGCTTTGCGGGTAACAAAATCAGAATATGTAAGACTTGCCGTTTAATCACCAGGGAGAGTCGGTTTGATCAGTATAAATGCGTAACGTTTTAATTGTGTAAAGACGGTTATTATTTATATTAGAAACAGTTAAGTTACACAATTAATTATATACGAGATTGGTATTTTATTTGATTAAATGTTTTGTTGTATATCAGGGATTTCTTGAGTCTTTATGCTTTTGTTACTTCAAATCACAGGATAAAATAGCGTGCTTGAAATATCCAGCCTAGAAAGAAGTGGCACCTTATTTCTCATTCCTGCAGAGAATTAGCGAGAAGCACGTGCGAATGATTTACATTTTATCAATTGCTCAAGTAGAACTGAACGTGTTCTTTTATCGTGTAGTTTGCTAAACGTATAAACAATGTCTAAACATGCACGCATGCATGTAGAACTGTGTCGAAACGTTCTATGACAAAGTCAGATTGCACTCGTGAACAGTCGTATGAAACTTGATATCAAAAGTTGTTATCGAAGTGTCTATAAAGCTGTTACTGTGCTAACGATCTGTCAGTATAAAAAATACAATAGTTTGCTTTCGCGATTAAAAAAAAACTCATTATAACAAGTGTTGTAAGTAACATGTATCTACATCTGAGTATATAAATAGTTTTAAAAAGAGTTCAGCAGGAAAAATACCAGTAACTCCAAAAGTTAAGTGCTTTCTAAAAATAACTTATTCTTCATCAGGAGCTCCACCCTCTTCGAAACCACTTGAGTTTATTGGTTGTTTTTCGAATCACAATGTGTCAACTTTATTCAGATTTATTTACTTTAGCTTATAGATATACTGATGACCTAATTGGCTTGTATAGTCTGGATTTTATTGTATTAAATATTCTTTTTTTTCTAACTTTTTTGTAGTTAGTATAGAATATGTCTTTAGTCATGTATATTCAAGTAATTTTTCTAAATCTTTCATGTATACGTTCTGCATGGAGTAAGCGTCACCATCATAACCCGAAAGTATGGAGGTCATGAACATGTACAAGCCCTCTACTACGACGCATACTGCAACGCTTGTTGCATATGGTACATACTTGTTGTGTCACGCTCTCCTGGCGTGAGGTCGTAGTCATTCCAAGGATAGTTAGTAGAGACATGTACAAGTTAGTATGAGTTGGGAGTTTATCTCCCGTGATTATGTTTATTTGAAATTATCGTTGACGTAGATAGCGGTAACCTAAGGATTGTGGGACTTGAAAGAATGTTTTTCATTATTCTTCCTTTGGTTCTTTGGGAATATATATATATATACCAGCAGCCAAAAACCTATCTTACAACATCGAAATAGAGGCCGGTCGCTGCTTGTGAGTAAAGTTAAAGATATAATCCATCCAGTACCTGAAAGGCACAGAAGGTTGGTGCTTAACTCTGATTCCAAGCAGATGAGAATGGTAACACGTATCCCTGTGGACAGTATGCCAGTTCAACTATTATCTGGTATCTATTTCACAGCTGGATAGACTGAAACAAATATGGGGATGTATTGATCAATGTCTCAACACTAGACACGAGCAAGCTTCGAACCCGCAACCTTTCGTTTCGCATTAGCCATCCCTATTTGTGAATGAATATATTGTTTATCTTGTTCATCTGTATTATTTGTTTTTCCTTTGCTGCTCGTATTCATTTTTAATTTTTTGGAAGACATTTCCAGAACATACGCTTATAACGTTTTATAGGCTATCAAGGCACTTCAATACACAAAAATATTAAAAGCTGTATTAGTTTGACATATTATAATTAATTTTACTTGTCATAGGGCATTAATATTAGGCCTATTTTATCTTTAACACTACATGCTTTATTCAGTCCCTTAGGATTTTTCAAAAACAGCTCCTAGAAGGGGCTTATAAAGCTACAAATCAGGTTTCGATACCAGTGGAGGGCACAACACAAATATCCTATTGTGTAACTTTGTGCTTAACAACAAACAATCTTCACTAAGGAAAAGAGTGTATAATAGTATTTCAATTACACTGTGTCCGTCTTATCCACTACCGACGACGCATTTCACTTAAAACAGAGCTCATCAGGCCGGATGGGATACAGCAAAGTAGAGGCTGGAACACTATTTATATAAGCTATTAGTTACAACAGTTGTTATATTGTGACTGAACGCTTTTTCTACGCTGGCAATGCATGATAATGATTAATTATACTTGTCATAGGTCATTAATATTAGGCTTATTATATTTTTAACACTGTATTATTTATTCAGACTCTTGGAGGTTTACAAAAAGAAGATGAGTGTATAACATTATTTCAACCACACTATGTCCAACACATATTCATTGTCAACAAAGCGTTTCGCTCAATACAGAGTATATGGTAAGTATAATTAATTACAATGATGCTTCGCCATCTTAAAAAAAAAGCGTTCACACCACAAGATTTGTTGTTATAATATATTCTGTTGAGATTCAGTTTAAAATTGACAATAACATGAGATACTCAAGCTAATCATATAAAGAAAGACGGGCAAGATCAGCGACCAAAAGTCACTATCCGAATTAGTATTCAAATAATACATAAAAAACTTGAATTTTTAAACTAATTTCGGGTCAATGGGATCAACAGTAACAAAATGGCGGATGTTTACATTTTTCTCTGGAGAGGATGCCATTTTTTACATATGCAAATTATTATTATTATAAAAAGCCATTTTAGCATGTTTAGTTATTCTAACTGTAAGATATAATTTTATTTAGATTATTATTCAACTGGAATATTTTAAATTTTTACAGTATTATTTCTGACAAAAAGAAACTACAACCGAAAAAGGTTAAAAACACCGGAATTTTTTCGTCATCTATCGTAATGCCAAATCCACAGTTTTAAGTGCTTGTTTGTTTGTAATTAAGCACAAAGCTACACAATGGGCTATCTTTGCTCTGCCCACCACGGGTATCGAAACCCGGATTCTAGCGTTGTAAGTCCGCACACATACCGCTATGCTACTGGGGGGCGTTTTAAGTGCCTCAAGTAGTTTGAACAGAAAATTGTCTTCATACAGTACCAATCTGCGGGTCGCGGGTTCGAATCCACGTCACACCAAACACGCTCGCCCTTTCAGCCGTGGGGGCGTTATAATGTGGCGGTCAATCCCACTATTCGTTGGTAAAAGAGTAGCCCAAGAGTTGGCGGTGGGTGGTGATGACTAGCTGCCTTCCCTCTAGTCTTACACTGCTAAATTAGGGATGGCTAGCGCAGATAGCCCTCGTGTAGCGAAATTCAAAAATAAACAAACGAACCTCCTGAGATATTAGTGGATTCACGGCCAAAAAATGTCACTAACAGTGAGGATATACAAAACCTCACTTACACAGTCGATGTTTAAGCATCATCTGATGAAGGGCTTAGAATCGAAACGTTGTTGAATAAATTACCTTCTAAATTAACGTCTTTCTAGTGTTAACATCTTTCTAGCTTACAACTTTTTTTTTTGGCGGTAACGGGGCGCAAACCACGGAGTTTCAGATCCACAGTCCGGCACGTTAAGAACTGGGCAGCGGTTGGCCCATTTGTTAAGACTAATGTCACATTCTTTTTAAACAGCAGCTACGTGAAATAAAAAAAGATAAAATACAAGAACATTGTCTGTAAAATATATTCTGTAGGCAAAGAACTAGGATACAGGTGGATAGTCTAAGATCAAGCTCATTGTGGAGTTTGCCCTTAAGAACAATTTATAACAGATTAAAAGAATAGCGTTGACAAATATTACCAAAAAATCGGAAACACTCTGAGACTTTTATTGCATTCCTAAGTATCTAATAGTAAAGGTATGATAACAGTGAAATTGCTACCATGCTCTGATTACCAAGATACAATTTCATAGGTTATGAACGTTATCATTTTGGTTTGATTTGTTTCAGAATTTCGCGTAAAACTACACAAGCACTTTTTCGCGATCGCCGTCCCTAATTTTGAACTGACAGACTAGAGAAGAGGCAGCTAGTAAACAATACACATCGCCAACACTTGGGATTGAAATGTCATTCTTATAACACAGCCCAAAGTGCAGAGCGCGTTTTTGCGGCGACGGATCGCGAACAATTAATCCTCGGATTCACAGTCCAGTCACGCTATTCACTGTAGGGTTTTACCGACTCCGTTTTATGTGAGTGTTAACATTTTATATGGTCCGGTATAGCTAAATGTGCCTTGTTTTCCAGCACTAAAAACAACATTCTCAAAAGTGGTAGAATGAAGAACACAGATCTATCTGTGAAAAGTTATAGATTTCTCTCTGTAAATGTGATTACCAACTTTTTCATATCTAACATATATTTTACTAACGTGAACATATCTTCACGTTAAAATGATAAACTCTAATGGCGTAAGTATATTCGTAATGAAGACAAATCCACTTATCAAAACCACTAAAATTTCGTCTGTTTGTTTTAATCTGATTTCAGTATCTCTTAGTTACCGGAAAGTAATGTCGCTTTTTTCCCCTTATACAGTAAACGATCTTTTTAAAGGTATTTAGTTTTAATCACTTACTTAATTAATCCCCATTATTATTAATGACAATGTGCCATCTTTCAATTCCCCCGTTGATAGAAGAAAGCTTCCTTGAGACAATGGATTATACGAAAGTAGTTTTGATACCATCAATACTTCTGAAGATTTTATCGCTGAGAAAGTGATGCATAGATCTGAATAAATGGTAATCTGAAAGGGTAACATCAGGAGAGTATGGTGAGTCATTCTTAAAGAACGTCGTCTCGCGTTGTCATGCTGCCCAATGACCAATTTTCTGTTGATCAGCGCTGGACGTTTTTCAATGAGATCCTGGCGTAAACGGTCCAACTGTTGACAATAAAGTTGTCCTATTATAGTCTGATTCAGTTTCAATAACTCAAAGTGAATTATGCCGACTCTATCCCACCAAACGGACAACAAGACTTTCTGTCGGTTTAGACCTGGTTTGGCTGTCGGATTTGGGTTCAGGCCAGAGCTAAGCCACTGATTCTTGCGCTTGGTGTTGATATAAAAAAACAACAACATTTCTCATCTCCTGTAACAATCGGTTAAAGAAATGGTTCTTTCTCATGTCTGGTTATCAATGAATTACAAATTGTTATGCGTTGGACTTTGTTGTCACCTGACAGTTTGTGTGAAACCCAAACTCCTTGTCTATTGACCTTCCCGATCTGTTTAACTGACAACTGTTGGATGATTTGACAGGGGTCTGACTCAACCTCTGACCTCAGGAGGTCATTGTCGAATTCTACTGGTCTCCCTGTACGATGATAATTTGAGAGATTAAATTTTCTGAGCCTACGCTGGCATTTGCGGATACTCAAAACATCTTTACGAACCCCACAAATATATTTGGTTGCCTTGTTACCTTTATGAAATGTTGAATGTGGTCAGTCATTTTGTCTAATTAGAGGAAAACTATTTTTGATAACAGAAAATTGATGAACAAGAAGGGTTCTTTTGTCTGCTAAATCAAATTCACCTGAAAAGAAACGAAAGCATATAAATAGAAGCGCTTGAATTTAAGGTAACAAAAACGACATTACTTTCCGGTACCTCTAATATCTATAAAGATAACGCAGTTTCATCAATTGGGCATTACCTCATAGCATCACTCATCATCTGGACCACTATACAATCTCACAGCATCATCCAATATCTGGACCACCATGAAATCTCACGTTATCTTAGAGCAACATTCAACATGTGGACCATCACGTTACCTCACAGTAACACTCATGATCTGGACCACCACATTACCTCATAGCATCACTCATCATCTGGACCACTATACAATCTCACAGCATCATCCAATATCTGGACCACCATGAAATCTCACGTTATCTTAGAGCAACATTCAACATGTGGACCATCACGTTACCTCACAGTAACACTCATGATCTGGACCACCATGGTGGTTCAGATGTGGAATAATTCTGTTAGGTACAAATTTTGATTTATTAGATTAATAGATAAAAAAGCATCAAAATAGCATAGCTCTTCGCTGGTATCTACAGACTTAACCATTAATATTTTATCTTTCTTCTCTTCTCCAACAAAAATATTTTAATACCTTGAACTCCAGTTTTCATATATTTCTGCTTGTGGCATTTACCTATTTGTCCATAACAATTAATTGTTTATTTTTCATATCAATAAATACATTTCTGTTATAAACTACCCACAAGGCACACAATATACATAATTTGTCTATTTTATTTTTGTACCATTTCACTTTCCGGAGGACTTCCTATCAGTTAGAAGAGACCAAGATGTATCTAGCAACAGTGATTTAAGCCTTATAATATTGGAGGCTGAGATAGACGAAATGTTCTTGGCTCCTGCGTGGATTGATAGGCCTTGCCAAGAAATCTAGTTTTTTTTCTTTTGACGTTCAGACCAGTAGCAGATAACTGGCAAACAGATATCAACCTAGAC
>NW_013666860.1:29188-31119 GCF_000517525.1 Limulus polyphemus | reverse complement strand
GTTTTTTACCACTGCATCACCTCTTGTGGATGGACCTTCACCACATTTGGTATGGAAGTTCATTGGATCCATGCGGAGATACGTGCAAACTTACAGTTTCACATTTTTGTGTTTTGCAGTTTTTATGGGTGTTTTTGCGTTTTTTACAATTACATATGAGGGTAGCAACTTTTCGTGTCCTAAGACAACCTTTCATTAATCATGAATTTAAATAACTTCCGTTCTGGGGACGGGTACTCCAGCGAGTAAGTAATAAGGATAAAATAACCCCATATACATAAAGACAAGTTTATTTGGCTTTTATTATTGTTGTAACATTATTGAGACAAGGCTGAGTTCGGCATTTCAGTATTGACACAAGCAAAATATTGTTGTAGGCTATATTTTCAATGTTTTAATTTCGATGTTAGATAGATAGTGCATGACGCTAAGATCGAAATATTTTTAAAAGTAGTCCTAGAATACTTAGAAAGTTCTAAGTTCGATGCCAAGAATATAGTAAGTTCGGGGAGTATTGAGGGATAAGAGTATATTATAAATACTTTTGAGTCAGTTTTTGTTTTCATTTGGTATAGTGTTAGTCATTCAATAAAGGTTAAGTTTCAGTAAAGTATTTAGATTAGTGTCACTTATAGTTTATATTTAATTACTTAATCGAACAGCCGTGAAATTGTACAACTAAGTTTATTTTTACGTTAGTCATAGTAAAGTGAACGTGATATTTCTGTTTTAACATCATTTATAATCTTAGGCCTATAAGTTACTGATAGTAGCTAACGTTAAGGAACAAATATACTACTTTGCCACCGTTACGTGGACTGGACTTGACCTTATTTCCACCAAATAATTTAAAAGAACCAACTCAACGAAAGAACAACGTCACAACACTAGTTAGGCCTAGCCTACTCATAATATTATATGGAAAATATTATCTTTTTCAAAACCCCGGAGAACAGAAGCTAAAGCAAATTTCTATTAGTAAATATTTGTGTTTTCCTATAAGAGTATTTTAGTTATTTCTCAAAACGATCAAGCTATAATGATCATATTTCATCTAACAAAAAAATTGCTTTAGTACCAAAATACTTTCTAAACATGAGTTTTTATGAAGGAACTAGACCCGTTATGTTCACTATACCGATTGTACATTAGCCGAAGTAATATAATTTTGTCTCGAATTCAAACATTGCGTTTCCTATAATAACAATATCAAGTTCAAGCACCTGGGTATATATATATATATATATACTGCAAGGAAAAATTATTGTATATACCAATTTATCCTCACTCCATACAGCCCAAGTATACTGAATGTATGTAACTGTAATCTAATGTAAAATTTACAGGTACATAATGTTGGTAACCAGAGGGCTAACTAACATGAGTATTGAATAATGTCATATATGTTATACAGAAATTATCGGATTTGTATAAATCCGAAAGTAATTCATCTTATTAGGTTTATTTTAAAGAATGCTTAAACTCTGCTAGGATAGTGAGGGAATTGATGGAATTAAAATAAAAACACATTTAAAGTAATCTATAATAAATGCATATTTTTGTGTGTGGGGGATTAAGTAAACCTAATTATAAGTCAAAATTCGCTGATTCTGAATATAAATGTTTCACTGTTACCTATTTTTCTAGTTTTTCTGGAAAAGTAGTAAATATTTCGATTAATAGAGAAAAATAATTTCCAAGTGGTTTTAAACCAATTTATCAAATTAAGTACTTTCGATGACGAGGAACCCACTTTGAGACTAATAATGGTTGGAGACGGCTTGAATGGGTAATGAAGAATAACTTTAATATAAGTTTAACATAACAGCAAATGTACAACGTTTCGACAAGGTTTTGGTACCTGATGATTACAAAACCTTGTTGAAACGTTGTACATTTGCTGTTATGTTAAACTTATATTAAAGTTATTC
>NW_013666860.1:27219-28221 GCF_000517525.1 Limulus polyphemus | reverse complement strand
ACATACATTGTTGAGTAGTAAACAAACCGGCTGCAGAGTAACAAGCCACCAAAGCATTTGAAAAAGTCGGTAGAGTAAAGCCAAAAATTCACAGAACCACAAATTTATCTATCTGACTCACTGACTAACGTTGTTGGAAAGGCATAGCTCTCTCCTGCCCTCACATTATGCAAATCTAAATGCACATGATTGAATTACACTACCTTGACTGAAAGCGTTTTTCATAGTTTTACTTATAACCTTGGTATTAACAATTAATAACAATAACCATTTTGCAATACTACTAATGAGCCAACAATATACTAGTAGTCATATTCTATGATTACGGTCAAGCTCTGTGAGTCGCCAAGCAACAACCCACTCTCATATCAAGTGCGGATGCACAATTGATTAAGCGCACACGCTGGTGATCAGCCTGCAGCTGTAACAGCTAGTTAAAAACACGTGGACTAAGTAGATTCTCTAGATCTAGATCCTAACTATAATATTATCTTTGAAAACAAAGTTTTCAGTTCTATACATCTGACTTGAGATTTCTGTGTTGGACAAAGTAATTCTACTATAGCAGTCGGTGCCTAAGACGTGAGTCTCCTACATGAGGACGAACGCTACCGCTGCCGAAGTCTGACAAGGCTTTGCTCGAGTGCTCTGGACTTAAAACAAGAACGAAAAGTTGCATAATTTACCTTTGCATTGTTTTCAAACTAAGTGTGGCATATTGACATATAAGAATGTACTTGAAACAGTGTGATTTTAAAAATATGCCTTTCAAAGAAACAAAACGAGAGAAAAGGAGTAAATGTTATGTTGATAACCTTGAAAAGTTTTTGTCTCAGTGAAGAGAACATTACTGCAAGAATAGAGATAAGGTTAGAAACAGTAATGTAGAATATGAAAAACAAGCCTTAGTCATTAACCCAGCCAAAGAACAGGCTGCCACCCTGACTAGATGGATGAAAAAGTATTAAAAAAAATATCAGTAAAAGCCAGAAAATGTCGAGA
>NW_013666860.1:12625-26269 GCF_000517525.1 Limulus polyphemus | reverse complement strand
AGGTTTTGGTAAATGATGATTACAAAACCTTGTTGAAACGTTGTACATTTGCTGTTATGTTAAACTTATATTAAAGTTTTCTTCATTGCCCATTCAAGCCGTCTCCAAATTAAATACTTGTTCTTTTAAAGGAAAAGATCGGTTTGAAGAAAATAAACATCTGAATTTTTACAAGATTCCATGTCTATGTAAAGAATCATAAATTCGATAAACTAAGTCACCAGACTACTGATATAATGTAGTTTGGTTTGTTTTGAATTTCGCGCAAAGCTACACGAGTGCTATCTGCGCTAGCCGTCCTTAATTTAGCAGTGAAAGACTAGAGAGAAGGCAGCTAGTCATCACCGCCCACCACCAACTCTTGGACTACTCTTTTACCATCGAATAGTGGTATTGACCGTCACATCATAATGCCCCCACGGCTGAAAATGCGAGCGGTGGGGCGGGGATTTGCTAGGGGAACGCCCCAACCACCTGCCATGCTGGGCCATCTAGTGGGAGCAAGAGGTCGAACAAGTACCTAACCACCTGCCATGCTGGGCCATCTAGTGGGAGCAAGAGGTCGAACAAGTACCTAACCACCTGGCCATGCGATATAATGTGTCCTGGTTACATACTTTTTATTGATACACTTTTCAAATTCAAGAAAGTCTAGAAGCGTCTCCCGATGGGTCAGCAGAAGTTTACGGATTTAAAATGCTAAAATCCTTGGGGGAGGGCAGAGTTTAGATAGCCCATTGTATGTCTATGCGCTAAAACGATCGTTGACTGTAAGAAAAACAAAACATCAAAGATGTTTGGTTAGAGGCGAATACACTAAATCGACATGTCGATGAAATTGATTACGCACAAATTATAACAAAACCAGTTTTTTTAGTCATTAATGAAATATCAGAGAAAATATTGAGAAAGGGCAAATTATTAAATAAAAATAATGACTATGAGATACTACGTGACCTGGAAGGGGACATTAGTATATATATATATATATACAGTGCGCACGACTTACTATCTTGTTCTCACGAGAAAGTAAATAGTGCACACGAAAAAAAAAAGTTTACCCCAGTTTCCCACATGGGCTTCGTAACTGAGCCAGTTGTTCTCCCCCCCCCAACCCCAATAAACAAAATGACATGCCCCAAATTAATGATGGCTTAGGTTACATATGGAGTTGAGATGTCCTGACGATGACTGATCGGGTCAGTTGAAACATGTCAACTGTTTTTAGTTTTGTGGATGTGATTTTAGTTTGATTATAAATAAATATATTCTTACTTCGTAATGTTGTTTTATTGACCGTGCGAAGCTCTTCCCTCTAATTATTACTTCAAGAGAACCCAAACCCTCACGATCCCTTTTCTATTTTCTTGTATTAACTCGTAACACGTACTCGTTTGACATTCATTACAACAGATAAGATAATGTAATTAAAAACCGTCATAATAAAACGTTTATCTTTTTGGCAGGTAATAAACAAAAGTAAGAAGCTTTACGTCATACAAACATGCTGACAGTGCCACTGAAATCCTGTGATAACAATTGTTTTCGCTAGATTATTTATAAACCTGTATTTCTTTCAAGGCAGATAACACTGGATTAAGATGTTATCAAAGTTTCAAAGCCAAAATAACATATATTAATAACATTTCTTGTTACAGCCTGAAATAATTGTTTAGACATTCAATAAAATGTATTACAAATGCAATTGTCACCCTGTTGGCAAATCATGATCTAATAATGGTATTTTCAATCTGAGAAGCAATTCATGTAATACAAGGATCGGGCATAAAGTACGGCAACTACTCAGCAGCACCCGCCGCCGCCTAAACTCTTAACAGAAGTGACTGTCACAATAATATCGCCTCTACAACTGGAAGTGCAGAGCGTATTCAACGGCATATCGTAGTTTGAAATTTAGACCTTCCCACCCGTAACCCGGCACACTAATCACTAGGTCATGTTTGGAATAACTTAATTTACAGATTCTACCAGAATCAAACAACTATTTGCTAAAATTTCAATTCACTAACCTCCAGTCATCACATGAACGAAATTAAAGAAATAATCATAAGTACAGTAGTACTTATAGTAGGAATGGTTCAACGTGTAATACAAATTAAAATCTCAAACATATTGCAAATAGCATGTAAACAAAACTTTATAAACACTTTGCATACATTGTTGAGTAGTAAACAAACCAACTGCAGAGTAACAAGCCACCAAAGCACTTGAGTCAGTGTGATCATCGTTTTGCCCATTCCTTATTCATGTTTTACCTTGAACTTTGATCAAATTATAAACTTGAATTGAGTTATCAGTAGCTAATCCTTTCTAAATACTCAATAAATTTTAAAATTTCTAATATCAGTGGTTTTGATATTATTCTGTAGGCCCACCTCTTACCAGTCTGATAGATATACTGTCTCTCACAAGCAAAGTCTAATTATTGGAGCTTCCTTTCTGACTTCCGACATCAAATACCCCCTCGTGATGTCATGCATTTCGTTAGGTCACGTAATTTGATTACATACATGTATCTGTACTTGGTTTCTGAAACAAAGTTTACAACACAGAAATTTAGCTATATACACCTTTCAATTGCCAAGTTTCAAAAAGCACACGAAGTAGGAATGAGCGGAACGATGACCACACTCACTTTGAGGTTGCACCCTGTCAAAAAACATAAGTTTTGTATTGTTAATCCGCTCATTCATACCTTGTTTCCTTACTTATTGGGGCTTCCATTTTTACTTCCTAATTTTTTAGTTAAAGTTTTTTTATACTTGAAATTATATTAACTCCATTTTGAATGACATACAAGGTCAAAAATGTCTTATGTCCAGAACTGCTGAAACTACTACTAGTTTTTAAACCAACCTTATTTAATCACTTAACGATTTCTTAAAATGATCTAGCATATAAAGTATTCGCGTTGTGATTAATATATCAGTAACAGAAGCTAGAGCTCCCTTGCAATTCTCAGTCACTTGAAATATAATAGCTCAAATTTACTGACGTAATTGAACTTTATAAGAACAATGTTCCAGGTTCTGTGCTGCTCTTAGAGCTACTTTCTTCCTCGTCTATCGTCCTCATTCTGATAAGTCATGATTATGCACTATAATTCAACATCACAGTTTCCACGAAGGATGACCAAACCAATCTCGGACCACAGAAGTTAACAAACTTTCCACAAACACTCGTGGACTTGGTTTTCAAGACGCCGAATATAAATAAACCGTTGAAGCCGCATCAGGGAGAGTTAAAAGATATGTGGTCAAACGGGATTTACCATGGTTCCAGTTTCTTTGACCATCTTTCTCATAAAGACAACCTTTGTTTTCGATATATGACGGGAAAGTTTTAGAACGTTTGGTTTTCGTCCACTTGAAATCGATGTTAATGTTATTAGTACCAATAAATGTGCCCAACTTCTTCACAATTACCATTTTTTTTTAGGTGACCAGTGCCTTCAGCTTAAATGAGTGTAGTTTCGACCCCTTGCTGTCTTAATCGCTTTGTTATTCCATTTCTGTTGAGAGATGGGAGGTTATTTTTTTTCGAACTTTCGTGTCTTTTGGCTATAAATCGTTTAACAATGTTAACATGTACGAATATCCTTCCCTATCAAGAGACTGTGAAATGTTCTCCACTCGTAAGTTTTGCTTTGTTGCATTCACTCTAGAACGTTCCAGAATTCGCCGTGAATAAGATATACAGGTGCTCATCATGTGACCCATGGCGCCACTGCTTACACCTGCAGCAACACGCCACTAAACTAGCAAATCTACGTGGTTTTTTTACAAAGTGCGATTAACTTTTTTTTAGCTTGAATAAATCTGTGTTAGTGGACCTTAGACATAAAACAAGATTGCATTAACGAGGTATATATTATCATTTAAACCGAACTTCATAAGATAACTCATTAACATGAACGTTTTTGCTTCTTTGAGACTGGGCATGAACTGAATCCGAGGGTTATGGTTCGTGTCCCGTTGCCACAATAAAGCACTCTGGACTTTGAAGCCATGTGTGAGCTATAAGAAGGGCGATCAAATCCTTCTATTCGGTCAGACAAGAGTAGTTTAAGAGTAGGCGATGGGTGCTATTGACTAGCTGCCATCTTTCTAATCTATCAGTTCAAAATTAGATAGCCCTTCGTATAGCTTTGCGCGAGATATCTGAAACAAATAAAATTCTTAAAAAATAAAGAAAATACAATGAAAAGGTTTATGGTAGACCTAGAATTAATACAGAGTATTATTTACGAAACATGGTAACAATTTACGTATCCAAGCACTTTGTAGTTGGTCATCATTGTTGTTTGTGACTACACAGCTTAAAACTCAACCTTCTTGTTAATTCCATTTTGAAATGCGATGATTTCGAGGTGCATGGCGCTTACAATTGACCCCTTGAGAAGGCGACATTACAAGACTTTCCGACGTGAAGTTTATCTTATTATGCGATTATAAAAGATACAAAATGTTAGCATTTCGAAGAAAGGGAATTTGGGAATGTTCAACCGTATTGGTAAAACTGGGGAAAGTGTTATTTCAGCAGGTCAAAAAACAAACGAACAAGAACAACAAAATAATAAACAAACAAAAAAACCGGCTACTCGGAAGTAACCCAAAAACAACCGCTACACTAAAGGATTTCTCCCAAAACACATAGTCAAACGGAAGATTAAGTGCCGGTAGATATATGGTCGATATCTGGCACGTGACAAATAGAAGTATATTGTCACATTGGAGAAAGCACGTGCTACTTTAGTCAGTGTCCGTCAGTCTTATTTTCCTTTCAGTAATACAGTTCTTCAACAATAGTGCAGGGCGTGTCTAGACAGTGGTTGCAAGTACAGGTTGACCATCACTAGTCCGGCAATCAGTAATCCGGCACTAATTTCGACTAGAACAATTTCAAATACAATAAAGCAAAATACGCGCTATTAGGTAAATACTTTAGTCTCGCTTGAAAGGATTAATTTGTAGTGTACCTGTGCCTGTATTTCATTAAATTTTCACTTGAATTTATTTGATAATTCTTTTCTTTATTAATCAACTTGTACTGTTTTATGGGATATTTTAATTTTAAGATGAGGTGGTTAGCTAGTGGGTTTGGTGTATTCTAACCTAATAGATGGCTAATCCGGCACCCTCCAGGTCCCGATGATGCCGGATTAGTGATAGTCAACCTGTAGTTATAATGGTAAGTTAAAAACAATGCTAAGGTGAATTCTAAATACTATTAGGTTAACGTGCTGACACCACTTATCCTGTGAATAAGTATCATCTTTGTACAGATTGAATGCCAATATAGTACAGCTCCATTAAGACAATGCACTCAGCTGAATTTTTGACGCAATTTAGAAAACTCTTCAAACTTGAAACATTTTCTAGATCATTTTGATATTTCAATTTAATGCACGCGAAGTCGTAAAATTTCCTTCACCCGTAAGTAGTCATGTGGTAAACTTTGAAATTTTTCATACTTTTCAAAAACTGTAGTAAAGGTGTGTGTGTGTAGTAAAAATTTTGTTGTTTTTCGAATTGTATGACAAACACAACATAAATTCTAAACAAAGAAAAACATGAATATTTTTGTTTAATTGTACCAACAACAACAAAAAACCAAAAAAAAAACCAATCATTTCTTGACGTTGGTCACTCTGTCGTGTCGAGGACAAGAATTCGTCTTGTCAGTTGTGTTCTAAAGTAATTGAACCAGATGAGAATTATTTAGTGTTAGATACAACTGTGATATCCTATAGTGTAAAGAACTTTTGTACATAAGCTTGACTTGTTTCAAATATATTATTTCAAAACAAGTGAATTGTGTGCTGTCCGTTTGTTGTTGAAATTTATCGCCAACAAGTCACAGACACTTACTCTAAAGAATTCGGCCCCCAAAAAATTGACATAAGGTGACGCTCAACCCCACTTTGGTAAAGTTGGTACAAGAGTAGACCAAAAGTTGGCGGGAGGTGGTGTGGACTAGCTGTTTTCCCTTTAATCTATCACTTCTAAATTAAGGACACTTTAATAAATGATCAAAACCAACGTGTAGCTTTGCGCAAAATTCAAAACAAACCAAATACTGGCAATGTACAATGAGCAAGATTCACAAGTTATTTAGTACTGTCAACCTTTTATAGGCGAAGCGCCATCTAGGTGCAGTACGAGTTAATTTTTCTTTGGCTTCAGCATTTTGCGACAATAGTGATTATATTTTTTATGTACGTTCTGTTACAAACTAGAACACAAATCTGGCAAACTTGCGTTGAAGAAATTAACCACCATCATGTTCTGATATACTCATTCGATACTTTAAAAAACACTGAAGCTCACAATACATACACAATCATAACCACGGGCTTTTACAATGCTTAGTTAATCAAAGATTCGTATGGTTACTTAGAATGAATCCTTATAGATTATAAAGCTCTGACTGGAAAAAGTCCAAGAATAATCAGGCATTTCATGCAGAATGAAAAGTTTTGGAAAGTTATCAATTCTTTAGAACTAAGACGAAATTTAACATTATAAAAGGTTTGTTCCAATTTTTGTTTTTAAACACGTGCTACAAATTTCGTCATATATGATTCCTTTTTGAATACCCCGTCGATAGTACTGAAACGATGAATTTCTAATTAGATAAACCGACTCTTACACCACGTAATAAACATTTGCACGTTTCTTGTCTCCAGAAAACGTTCATTCGTTTATTTGTTGTTAAAGCACAACGTTGTACAATGGACTACCTACCATATCCCCCACCACCACACACACACCAGGGATTAAACCCTGAATTTAACGTGATAATCTCTCAGTTTACTGCTGTTCCGTTGAAGAATTCTCCAGGAGTGTTTGTTTGTTTGTAGTTATCCACAAAGCTACACAATGGGCTATCTGTGCTCTGCCCACCACGGGTATCGAAACCCGGTTTCTAGGGGTGTAAGTCCGCAGATATACCGCTGTGCCACTGGGGGCCTCCAGGAGAGTACAGTGAACTTTGTGCTGCACGTAGCAGGTATATTGTATATAAACCTAAAAAATGTTCATGGGAGGAACCGAGTGATAGTAACACAAAGATTGTGTAGCATATACAACGAAGAAATCTTAATAAGATCTAAAATCTTTACTAGAAAGTAACTCAGATCATTCAGTGTTCACATCCTAAACTGATTAAAGCAAATCCAGCTATTCTTTACTCCTGAACGTTATAATGAGTAGCACATGCCTTTACATAAATCATGGTTATAAAGTAGGTAACGTTCTTGATAACACCCTAATGTTATTATGAGAGCAACTTTTGCCTTTACATAAATCATAGTTATAAAGTAGGTAACGTTCTTGATAACACCCTAATGCTCTTATGAGAGCAACTTTTGCCTTTACATATATCATGGTTATAAAGTAGGTAACGTTCTTGATAACACCCTAATGCTCTTATGAGAGCAACTTTTGCCTTTACATATATCATGGTTATAAAGTAGGTAACGTTCTTCATAACACCCTAATGCTCTTATGAGAGCAACTTTTGCCTTTACATATATCATGGTTATAAACTAGGTAACGTTCTTGATAACACCCTAATACTCTTATGAGAGCAACTTTTGTCTTTACATATATCATGGTTATAAAATAGGCAATGTTCTTATGACAGCAACTTTTGCCTCTATATACACACATCATGTTATAAAGTAGGTAATATTCTTGATAACACTCTAATATTCTTATCACAGCAACTTATGTCTTTGTACATACTATTGTTATAAAGTAGCTAATGCTGATATTTTCCATCGCAACCTGACATTCTTGCGATAAATGTTTATGTCCTTATTTTACTCAGGGTGGTTTTTATGACTTCACCTGCAGTTCTTATGAATGTAGCTCATACCACTGTTCACACTTTAATTAAAATGTAATTTTTACTTTTCAAAAGCTCCCTCTATCGGAACAGTACAATATATTCTTTGAAGACTTATGTAAAATATCGCTCTAGATTTAATAATAATAATAAAAACACGAACGTAATTACGAAAAGCGTTTTACTAAATGTGTCGGAATCTTCAAAATTCCATCTTCAGTAAGCTGGAGGTACAAAACAAACATAAGGGTAATTACACCAGAAATATGTAATAATCTGTAATAAATAATAAGTAAACAGTATGTATATAAAAAAGAAGAACAGGAGAAAATGAGAATGATGTAGTGCAATTGAAATAGTTGATATTAAAATCGATTTAAATCATATGAAGAATGTGTATAGTTTTGAAACGGAAGAACAGTTTTTATATACAAGGTCCCTTTTATTAAAAAAGTTTAGTATCATGCTTAATTTACACCAACATTGAAATCCTCTCAACAGCTAAGCTTTATACTGAACTTTTGTTAAAAGAGACGTTGCACGTAAAAGTTCTTCCTCCGTTTATAAATAATACCATACTTCATTTGATTTAAATCTATTTTAATATGAACTGTTTCATTTCTGCTACATAATTTTCATTTTCTCCTGTTCTTTTTTTTGCGTATAAATTGTTGACTTATTATGTATTACAGTTTATAACATATTTCTGGTGTAATTACCAATATGTTTTTCTTGTGCCTCTAGCTTACTGAAGATTCCAAAACGTATAATAAAAGCTTCATGTAATTAAGTTCATGTTTCTAATTGTCGTTACTAGATGCCGCCACTTCAACAGAGTTTACTACAATCTTCTCGCAGGGCGACGCCAATAAGAACATCGTGAACATCATATACATTCTTTGTTGTTGTTGTTTTTATTCGAGGCATAGTGGCTCGTAGAATGGCTCTGAGTTGGTTTTTTCTCAAGTACAAACTTCCAGCTCATAATTCGTTTTTAAAAGTTGTAGCTAATTCTGATTTAACATTATCAAATAATTCTGGCTCTGAATTTTTCAAGTACAAACTTTTAGCTTATAGCTCCGTCATCTCTTGACCGATTTGAGATCTAACCACAGTTTTGGACCCACAGGGTCAAATCCTTTCGATTGATGTATTTGATCACGTCTAATGTCGCATAGATTAATATACTATAATACTGCCTAAAAGAATTTCAATTTGAGGGTAGGCTGGTAGAGATCTTGGCGAGTAATAAAATCGAATCGGGAATACGTGCGCCCTACTCTTGGTATTGCTGGCGCCGAAAAATATAGCTAATAAAAAGGAAAAAAAGGTCTCATAGATTAATTTCTTCTAATCCTGCCTAAATAAATTTCAAGTGCCGCGACTACTGAAGATTCCCCCTTTTTTGGGGGTGGGGTGGGGTGGATAGTAACAATCAAATCAACCTGATGAAGATCAATACGAACAAATTTAAATTTTTATACAGGAAAAGTTTTAAGGTGTGTGTGTGTAAAACACCACTCGTATTCATTTAGATTATAGTATACATGGGTGACGCTAGGTGCGATTGGCATCCCTTTTGATCCTCAAATGTCGAACGTGGCGTAATAATTTTAAGTTCATAACGTCTTTTGTTTGTTATGCGTTTCTTCAATCAGAAATAAACCTTGCTACAGACCGCGTATTGGACTGCTATTGAGCCACGCCTTACTCAGGCTTACGTGTGTTATTGATTTCAGAAACGAAATCCTGAAACAAACAAAAAAAAAACCTTTATGAGGCTCATTACATAACCTAATAATAAATACTCAGAACACGAATTTTAGGAGACTGTATCAATGACGATGTATATGGCTGGTAATCAAGTAATATAAGAGAAACAGAATAATCAAGAGATGATTGAAAAACTTTGCAACACTGAGAGAATGGCACAACGAAGACTGACAGATATTGATTGCTCAGTCTATAAGAATTAGATAATTAAAAACTAGTTTGTTCATTATATCATGTCACACACACAAATAGTGACGAGAAACATGTAATTAAACATCATTTTTTATACTAGGAGTACAAGACACTGAATCAGAAAAATTAACGATAATGGCAGGAAAATAAGAGACTGCATGAAAGATGACATTCAAGACAAAATAACGAACAAAACAGAACTTAGGCATTTCTTCTTGCCAGAAGAATGATGCAATGAAAATAAAAATATCGTTTGTCAAAATATAATACAACAATTGGATAATCAAGAAACAATTGATTATAATTTGAAACAGAAGAGCTGGAACTATAAAGGCAGATAAACCTCTGGTTAGAATCTAGTACAAAAAAATGAAGATGAAGATACGTAGCTTAGGTAGAATATGATACCACAAGTCTGGAATGGTACGATAGACATATGACTGATAATAATTTGACACAAAAGGAGAGGAATAATGAAAATAGATAGTTAACACGTGATATCAGAAATGTGATTCCGAAGGTAATAAATGGTTGGTTAGAGTTTGATTCCAGAAGGGTGGAACAATTAAGATAAGTGATTGGTTAGAGTTTGATTCCACAAGGGTGGAACAATGAAGATAGATGTTTGGTTAGAGTTAGATAACAGAAGGGTGGAACATAAAGATAGATGGTTGATTAGAGTTTGATTCCAGAAGGATAGAATAATGAAGACAGGTGGTTGGTTAGAGATAGATAACAGAAGGGTGGAACAGTGAAGACAGATAGTTGGTTAGAGTTTGATTCCAGAAGGATAGAATAATGAAGACAGATGGTTGGTTAGAGTTAGATAACAGAAGGGTGGAACATAAAGATAGATGGTTGATTAGAGTTTGATTCCAGAAGGATGGAATAATGAAAACAGATGGTTGGTTAGAGTTAGATAACAGAAGGGTGGAACATAAAGATAGATGGTTGATTAGAGTTTGATTCCAGAAGGATGGAATAATGAAGACAGATGGTTGGTTAGAGTTAGATAACAGAAGGGTGGAACATAAAGACAGATAGTTGATTTGAGTTTGATTCCAGAAGGATGGAATAATGAAGACAGATGGTTGGTTAGAGTTATATAACAGAAGGGTGGAACAATAAAGATAGATGGTTGATTAGAGTTTGATTCCAGAAGGATGGAACAATGAAGATAGATGGTTGGTTAGAGTTTGATTCCAAAAGAGTGGAACAATGAAAACAGATGGTTGGTTAAAGTTGTATATGAAGAGTGGTACAATAAAGATAATGTTTGGAGTTTGATTCCAGAAGGTTGGAACGATAAAAACAGATGATTGGTTAGAGTTTTTTACCAGAAGGGTGGAACAATGAACATAGATGTTTGGTTAGAGTTTAATAACAGAAGGGTGGAACAATAAATGTAGATGGTTGGTTAGAGTTACATAGCAGAAAGGAGGAAAATATAGATGGTTCGGTAGTGTTTGAATCCAGAAGGGTGGAAAATTTAATGTAGGTGGTTGGTTAGTCAGCTAGCAGAAGGAAGGAAAAAATATAGATGGTTGATTAGAGTTTGATTCCAGAAGGGTGAAACAACGAAGATAGGTGGTTCATTAGAGTTAGATAGCAGAAGGGTGGAACAATGAATATACATGGTTCATTAGAGTTAGATAGCAGAAGGGTGGAACAATGAATATAGGTGGTTCATTAGAGTTAGATGGCAGAAGGGTGGAACAATGAATATAGATGGTTGGATAAAGTTAGATACCATAAGAGAGGAATGACGAAGATAAATATATGGTTGGTTAGAGTTAGATAGCAGAACAATGAGGAATGAAATACCTAAACACACAGTTCTTCTAGCACATACTATGTAATGTAGGAACAACAGTTTCGTTTGAGTAAATAACAAAGCTGGAGTTTCATAAAGATTTCTGCAGAAATGCGTGACTTACTTTAAAAGCAGTGTCGGTGGAGATAGAGTTGGATCGGCCCCGAAACATTTCAATGACCTTTGACACAGGTCCACTTTTGGTTTCGGACCCTGATCTTGGTCTACGGAAATCCCCTTGGGTAATAGGCTCTAAGTGATTTGATGCATTAGCAGTCCCGAGCGACGCATGTAACTGGGCAAGCGCCTGGGTTGGAGATTTGGGCGAAGTGCCTGGCGATGATGAAGAAGAAAACGTCTGCTGTACGGAATTTTTTATTGCCGATATAAATGTTGGTCTTTGCCGCTTGCTGTCTGACTTCGAACGAGGTCGGAAGGCTTCAAATAAAGCTGCTTTACGTGCTGGACTGATTCCTGAAAGGACATCATCTCCAGAGGGTCGCCTCAAACGACTGTGACTAAGGGCTTCCCTAAGGGTAGCTATCTTAGACGTTCCCCCTGAGAGCGAGCGAATTCGATCCCGACTTCCAAGAGACGCGGATTTATTCGGATACGAAGCCTCAGGAGTCTCCATTTCATCAAAATCCTCTGTAATTATCGTGGGCAGGACATACGCCGGAGTAACCTGGAAAAACAAAATATTCCAATGAATAAATGGAGAATTAATATGACCAACTTAACTTAGTTTATTTTTGAACTCTCATACAATGGACCAAAAACAGTGAATTTCATGGCACTAAAAATAGTTTTATTTGTTAAGATTTTGTTTGTTTTTAATTATGCACAAAGCTACACAAGGGCTATGTGTACTCTGCCCACCACGGGTATCGAAACCCGGCTTCTAGCGTTGTAAGTCCGCAGACATACCGCTGTGCCACTGGGAGGGGGCGTTTGTTAAGATGAAAGTCCAGAAAATATTCGTTTCGTAGGTTGTACACAAACATTCATCTTGCTAAAAACATCCGATTTTTTTAGGAGCATCGTATTATTATTAGTTCGAAAAATATATTCAGGTTCTATTTAATAAACGCCAGAAAAGGATGCGTGTTTTATTTTGAGATAACAAGGTTTTTATGGAAGTAGTTATACATTGAGATGGATACTATCCATTTTGGTAGAACAAGAGAGTCTGTAAAACACTGATATTTGGCAGGTGTGACTACCACAGGGTTATCTCGAAGGCTCCACTATTCTCACGCAGACATATCTTTGTTCCAAAAATAGACGAGATTGTTGAAATGTTTATCGGTTATATCAAACAGCTGATTGGTTGACAGTAGTTGGAGAATCAATAACGCCCTCTTTTGTAACATAAACAGAGAATCAAGATACACTTTCTTGGATGCTGAGAATGAGTAGACGGAAAATAATGAACTTTTATAATTATATACAATTGTCAAGTCACTTTGCAATTATCGTGTAAATATTATTCATATTTAATAATTAAACTTCCCCAAGGGTTTCTATTAATTCAAGAGCAGATTGAAACTTTCTGTCAAATAAGTAACGGGCGAAAGAGAAAATATTGTAAAATCGAACTAAGACACATCGAGGGTGATAATAATGGAACACAGGTTTGGTTTTGAATTTCAAAAGCAAAGCTACACGAGAGCTATCTGCGCTAGCCGTCCCTAATTTACCAGGGTAAGACTAGAGGGAAGGCAGCTAGTCATCATCACCCACCCCCAACTCCTGGGTTATTCTTTTACCAACAAATAGTGGGATTGATCGTCACATTATAACACCCCGCGCCTGAAAGGGCGAATATGTTTGGTGGGACGGGGATTCGAACCCGCGACTCTCAGATTGCGAGTCGAGCGACCTAACCACCTGGCCATGTCGGGCCATGAAAAACAGTGTATAACGAATTCTAAGAACCCATGAGTAACAACAAGCATAATCTATATATATATATATATATATATATATATATA